>NC_081426.1:17178620-17478620 GCF_949786415.1 Peromyscus eremicus | reverse complement strand
TTAGAGGCACGATGAGGCTATACTCACAGTCTTCTAGAGTCTCCTGTTGCTCTTGCGATGCAGGGACATATATCTATTGTATGCAGAAGGGGTAACACTGTGGTCTGGTCTTCCCCCCATCCTGCTGCTCCATGATATTAGGAGAACTGCTCCAGCTCCAAGACCTGGCAGCCCCTCTCTTTCTTGTAATTATACTTTTCTTTCATGTGCCCAGGCCCTTTGCACTGCTCACCTTAAGCCCTCCATCTCACAAAAGGTTCTCCCATTCCTCACTGCTTCTTACTCCCAGATAATAGTTTGGATCTTTTAATTACGTTGCCCTTGTTACTACCTGTCATGTTCCTCTACCCATTAGATTGTGGGTGATGGAAAAAAAAATATCTGTAGGTATTCATCCACTACATACACATGTGTATACCAATGTACATACACAAACAAATACACACACACACACACACATACACACACATGTGCATCACCACATTAACATAGACTGCATATATTCATTCACATGCAGAAACACAATTATGCATTCACTCAAGTACGTTTATGGATGAACACACACACACATACACACACACACACACACACACACACACACACACACAGAGGCATTCAAAAACCCAGAAGCTCATATTCAGTATGTTTATGAACTATATAGATGTGTTTGATATTTAGTTCTGGCTGTTGATTCATTCATTTCTGTAGTCCACATATATGTATATATGTACAAACATAGAGACACATGCTAACAATTTCAGAGAATATCCATTGCCCTTTCACATTTACAGATCACTAGGTAAAGTACAAAATGGGACCCACATACTCAGTCATGAATTAAACTAGCATGATTTGGAAGCAGAGGTTTCAGAAAGTAGTATCCCTTCACTGCTTGCCATCTTCTCTACTTATTCTCTTAGCAAGATGCCTCACCTCTTCGTTGTGTTCCTGGACTTCCCCACAAGCATGCCCAAGATTAGTTCTGACCCACCCTAGAAGGATTTCCCTGTGTTCACCCTCCCTAGCTTGGGGGCTTATGCATTTAGTGTTCCCTCAGTGTCAAAAGTTTCACTGGAGAGGAAGGAAGCCTGTAAAAATAACTTCAATACTGTCATCAAGGCTACATTCGTGGACAAAACAAGGAGGGCCAGGCATAGGGTAATTGTGTTTATCCTTGTGAGGTCATATTATTTTACTATAAAGAAGATGCATGTTCCTTAACTTGTGTTAGTAGACGGACACATGTACGCAGCTCACAGGCATGACTCTTAAATGCACTTCCTTGGGTTGAAGGGAACAGGGTACATTAAAGGGGCTCTTTCCCTGGGCCTGGGTGGGGTTGTCCTCGGGGTAGAGCGATATCTGCTTCTATATGAGAAAAATGGGACTTCATTGTAGAGGAAGAAGTGGGTGAGGAAGGAAAGAGAAGGTCTGACTCTCCTTAAAAGGGAATTCAGGTGTTAGGGGAGTGCTGGAACTGTGTTATTTCTGAAGGAAATTATGTTAAATTGAAATGGTTCCTCGTTTTCTGGAGGCTGAGATGCTTCCACACAATTCTGTAGCACTATCACCCAAAGGAAAGGAAAGTGATGTGTAAGATGAATTGCTAAACGGTCTTATTAATAAAAAAAAAAAAACAGAGCCAGATATTGGGGTAAAAACTGAGAGATTAGGGCTGCAGAAAGAAGCTAGCCATTTCTTACCCTAGGAATCCTCAGCCAAAGATGGCTACTTTTTGTATAAGGTTATATGCCTTTCTTCCCTGCCATCTCACTTCCTCTCTCTGCCCAGCTACGTCACTTTGTCTTTCTGCCCAGTCACTTCCTGTCTGTCTGTACAGACCTCCAGACCTTTATGGTTAGCTAGTGTTGATAATAAAGGTGTGTACCACCAAGCCTGGCTCTGTTCCCAGTGTGGCCTTGAACTCACAGAGATTCATGTGCTACCTTTGTCTGACTTCTATGTTTAATATAGTGGCTGGCTTTTTTCTCTGATCTTCAGATAAGCTTTATTGGAGTGCACAAATAAAATATCACCACAGTGATGCCACTGGGTGCACGATATGAAGTTGCACACACCAAAGGAACCTGTGCTGCTAACTCTGTCTTTTCCATTCTCCCAGGGTTTCCCACCCAGTATTCTCAACCACATTAAAATTTTCAGGTAGTGACTGCTCTTCTAATTTTTAAAACTTTTTCATACTCAAAAAAACTTTACTATAGTTTACATATATAAGGAGATATTTTATAATTTGAATACATGTAATGAGCTCTTTTGAACCATAAATATCAAAGTTTATGTACAAATACACATTATGCATGAATCATGAAACACAGATGTCTGAAATATTTTGTATACACAGTGACACACGCATTACGTATTCAGTGTGCATGCTGTATGAGCTTCCTAGTGTACGTAGGGTCCTTTTGATCATGGAAATGATGGGCCCAGTTTTGCCTTTCCCTGTTATCCTTGTGGTTGGAAGACATGGGTCTTGAGGTGATTAAATATGTTAGAAATATTTTGTCTGAATCTAAGAATGAGATGACAGGATCTAGAGTCAAAACTTTGGGACTCACCAGGAAGGAAAAGCTGGAGAGGTTGGCGTGATCCCTCACAGCACTGCACAGGTGAGAATAACTATGTGCTGATTCCAGGTACACAGTGGCTCCTTAGTGAATGTTTTAGGAAGCTTAACTTAAGCAAGGAAGGGGCTGGATAGCAGAGAGCGTGGGTGTGAGCTGAGGAGTGGAAGTCAGCTTTGGGAAGGTTCTGTTTGAGGGTCCTGCAAATGCACTGAAAGCCTGGCAACATGTTGAACATTTAGGTGAATTTGATGCTGAAGGGAGCTCAGGTCAGAGCCCTTGAGGACAGCTCAGTGAAAAGAGGCAGACAGAAAGCCAGAAAACACTTGCTACATGAAATCTAGAGTACAAGGAGATAAGGGTTCCACCAGCTCTTCCAAGTGAGCAGAGCCAATAAGCAAGGCAAAGAATTGACTTTTTATTTTGGATTTGGAGACTTGAAAGTTGGCAAGGGGTCATCTGGGCCACTGTCAATCCTTCCTCCCAGGGGCCGTGCAGGGAAACCTGCACATCACTGTGGGGCACTGGAGCTTGGGTACCTTTAGAAGTGTACGTCAGCTTAGGTGAGAGCACAAGAAAGTATGCAAACACTAGGCAAGATGGACCAAAAGTATGCAAGGGCCAGTGGGGAGGGCAGTAGGAGGGACAGGAGAGGGAGTGAGTGTGGTTCTACCTAGTGGAAAGGCATCTGGACGGATAGTATTACAGACTATGCAGAAGAGATGCAGTCCAGCAGAAAGGCCTTTGCCTCATGGTACACACAGGAAAACCTTATTGGCTTCTGCTTATGTTAAAGAGAATTAAGCGTATGGTCAGGAACATTTAAATTGCATGGAGTTATTTTTCCTTTTGTGAATCATTTGAAATTATAAGACAATTATCAGACTTCTATAATGTGTCTATGTATACATCACCTCTGTATGTTTTTCTTCATTCAGAAAAGCTCAATGGAGCGTAAAACGGACAAGATTCTGCTGGACAACAGATTGTCCATTTTTTCAATTCATTTCTGTAGTCTTCGTTAACTTTGCAGTTACTTAGATTCTATTACAGTCTTTGAAAATATGACCATGTCTGTTTTTAATTAAAATTGGTTCATCAGGTGCACAGCATGGATGTAAAAGTAATAGGGTCATTTTTCATTCTGGACTTGCTTAAACTTGTGGTTGGTTTTAGTCCTTAATTGTCTACCAGGGATTGCTGAAGCTACCTTATTATCTCTGTTTTCCTTTTTCATCCAAAATTGCTATCAGACACACTAGGTAGACAGGAGAATTTTCTTCTTATGTAATCTATATCCTTGCATTTTGATGTCAAAGACCTGAAGGGATTAATAGTGGTTGTTATATTGTATGAAATGTGTTAAAGTATTCCTGAAACATTATAGTTCAATGTTTTTATTTTATGTAATGAAAATATGCATTTAACACAATGAAAAAAACATAGTTTGTGGATAATAGCTTGAAGGAGTCGAGGTCTTTTAAATCTATGGTCATTTGTCTCAGTGTCTGACTGAAATGTTCATTTGCCTTCCACCCCGAAATTATGGGGAAACCAAAAGGCTTTCACCGAGGGTACCTCTCTGTGTCCCAAATGTACTAATGGTTGCAGTCTTAGTGACCAGCAGATAGTCAGAATCAGTCTTCTTCTAATATTTCCAGTTTTGTTCACATCCTCACAAGGGAGAGGTGGGCCATCAGCTTTGCCCCCGAAGCTCCCACATCCTGCCCAGTGTCATGGAGCTCAGTGCAGACTGAGATGATCTGTGCTCTTGCAAAGTGGATGCTGTTTTGTCAGCATTTCTTGCTGAAGGCAACCATTTTCCAGACTGCTCACCTGTCTGTCACCCTCCACTAATTACAGCTTTCCTTGTGTTTCACCCACTTGTTCCTTGTCCTTCCTTCTGGACACTCTCCAGTCTGCAAGAAGGGGCTCCTACTTATGCTGTCACCGGCTCAGGTCCCCACTTGCTTTCTCAGTGTTCCCTATGAGATTTTTCCACCTTTTGAGCTTCCTCTCCCATATGGGCCCTCCCTCCCTTTCATTAACTCCCACCTGTAGCCAGCAATCATTTGCACCAACTTCCCTGAACAAGAGAATCACGTACACCTAGCATCTTTGATTTGACACTGCCTCATTCCCACCTGGATACCTTTGACTCTCTGTAACTTTCATGATAGCCCAGCTTCTCCCGGTCATTGTGGACATTGTTGCTCAGAGGTGTGGATCTCACACCCTACCAAGCACAAAACACATCAGCTTATTCATGTCCCTAGTTAGTTGTTTCCACTTGGTCTTCTGGGTACAGAACCTAGTAGTTTATAATTCTATCACGCCAGTTCCACTGGAGACATGGTATCTAACAATTGCTTCTTCTTCTTCTCCTTCTCCTCCTCCTCCTCCTTCTTCTTTGATGTCCCTTTTTCTCTACAAGATTAACTTCTGTCCTCTGGAGACACTTCAACCTTACAGTATGCATTATATGAAGATCAAATGAATTTTATAAGAAATATAGTTTCCTCAGTTTTAGAAAGTTATTCTGCTATCTGAAAAGTCTAGATAATTCTTCTTGTACAATGTATTTGATATAAATTAAATTTTAATGGTTAATGTATAGTGGGAAAAAAGTATTGTTTGAAGAATTCAAGAAGAAAAGACTCGAGAAATTTCTGGGCTTTAATGGATTTATCTATGATAATGTGCTATTTGTAATAGCACGTAGAAAGTATTTTAAGATGAAATTTGATGAGAGATCTCTAAGAGGCTTTTTTGAATGTGTTCCTTCAGAGGTAACCATTCAGAAAGAAACCATTGTATTTTGGGTTGGCTCAAATTAATGTACTCTCAGAACTTCATAATTGTGCCCTGTGTTAAATCAAAGTTTAATAACAACACAAAAATTAGTTTATTCTGACGTGGGAACCTTATGAGGAAAGAAAGCAATATTATGGCCTTGAAGTGGTCCTGGGTCTCATACTCCCATACACCTCCAATTGCAAACTAAATACCTGAAGTACGGCACCTGGAGGTTTGTGCTCAGCATAGCTCCTGTGCACATCTGCATAGAGTTCTTGCTTCTGACTCAGCTAGAAACCAACTTTCATATGTAAGAGGCCCCAGGATCATGATTAAGTAGGTGTCTCCCAGAGGCCTACCTTGTCACACATACAGAACATGCTTTAAAACATATTTTTGTACCTGAATAAAAATGTTGACTTGGGATATTTTCCTAAGCTTAAGCAAAAACTTAAACATATTTTTCCTCTTGAGATTTGTTTGTCTGGTAGAATTAAAGAAATTCTTAAAACCAGGTTGTCTCTGTAAATGAATATGTCATGTCTGGTCTCGGTGACATGAAAGGCTACATGTTCATTGCACCCTTGGGGAGTGTTTGCTTTTAGATAATTGTTTCAGAGTGCTATTAATACAGTGTCTAATGTGCACTTCAACGGCAGACTAGCAAAGAAAAATGTTGCCTCATTTCTGGATGGTAGTCAGAAGACACAAACATATGTGGAAACCAGCACCCTCCAGAAGAGAACAGAACAAGCGTTGTAATGAACATAGATCTTCACCCTGGGGCACTCCATTTGATCATCCCATTCTTTGTGTCCCATGGCAAACAACTCTACCAGGACAAATGATTAGAATAGAAACTGAGGCAGTTTTAAGTAAGGGAAATGCCCCTGATAAATGGTCATATGAGTTGAAGGAATACTCCCAAAAGTATTTGGTTACAATACATATAACCCTTTACAGGCCATTTACAAAGCACTTTTTTTTGTATATAACTAGATTTTCTTGAGCATATATCAACCATATACAGGATTAATGGGAAGGAAGATAAGATATACTGAGGCTGAGGAGAGAGAAAGCTCTGAAGGGGGCTTTGAATTTGTCCTATAGCACAGTGTGTCTGTCAGGTACTTGAGGAATACTCATCCAGTGAGAAATGTATTAGAGACTGAATGCAGTAATAGAGCCTTGGGGTCCAATGTCAATAAAACTCTTTTTAAATCATTCAGAGAAGTTCCTATAAACCCCACTTTATTTTCTCTCACCTATCTCCATTGGTTCATCTCAATTTCCCGAATTTATTTATTTATTATTATTCTTTTAAAATAGAGTCTTTTTTCTAAGGAGACTAGGTAAGATAGAAAGGGACTAAAAGAAAGCTGAGGAAAAAGGGTAACATGAGACCAGAGGAGAGCCAACTAAATTACACTTTGTTTGAAAATGCCATCCTGATACTTTTTGTGCTTATGAAAATAAAAAAAAAACAAAACTGAAATTCAGAACTCTTTGGCTAATCCAAAGTTCCAAAGCTTTAAGATTCTGGAAGAAACAGAATTTGAGAGGCAGGTTCCATAACCAGACAAGTTGTGTTGCCTTGGATGATTCTCAGTAGCATGCACAGGTCACCTGACCTTAGGTCATGGTTGGAATTTGCAGACAGAAGGGGACGAACTTTAGGTACATAGAAAGGTTCTGAGCAAAAGATTAGGAGAGCTTTAGTGAGAAAGTTAAATCTATATCACAAATTCAACACAAAGATTCACAAAGTGGCCCTAATTAATTGCTGGGTTAATTAGTGTTGAGAGACTCTCTCTGTCCTGTATAGCAACCTTTGAAAAATAGGAGCCAAAAAAATCAGTGAAATCTACTTACTGGAATTCGATGAACACAATTAAATTAGGCTTCTGTTCTTTGGAATTCAGCTTAGGTAGGTGGTATAAAAGCAAATAACAAGTTCTACAAGAAAAATTGAAAACCTAAAGATTTATGGATCATTTTCCAATTATCAGGAGGACATGTCTAATGTACAAACTGATTCACTCTGAATAATTATTAATAAGCGTATTTATTATGTACTTACTTGGTATAAAACATTGTAAGAAGGCTCAGAGGTTTACTTAGTAGTTTTCTTTATTTTCTTCCAAATGCCTTCTGTGAACACAGAAAATTAATACACTCAAATTTTCTAAATAAAGCCCTCCCCATCTAACCCCCCAAAGAGAGCCCTCCTCTTTGTCTTTTTGTTCACATTTTAGGAAATAAAGAAGAATTGAGGAAAGCAACGTGGTTGCTTTTCAAAGACCTTTTGCTGTCTCAACACAGACAGAGCCCATGCTTCAGAATGCATCTTTGCTCTTAGTCTGTTTTCGTCATAGCACATCAGCATCTCATTTTGTTCATTCAGTGTTGTGAGTGATGCTTGGGTTTGCACTTTCCTCTTAAGAAGTCTTGACTTTGTGATGTTATGTCCTCTCACTTATTTCTTCCACGTTTCTTCATCCTCATCTCCATTCATCTCATTGAGTTCTTGTGAGTGCTGGGTGAAGTAAAAATACTAATGAGTTAGAAAGAAGTGCAACCTCAAGGATTTCTTTGAAGAAACATTTGGTACAACCTGGTTTTGTTTTGAGATAGGGTCTCACTATGTAGCTCTGGCTAGACTAGAACTCACTATGTGGACCAGGCTGGCCTTAAAGTCAGAGAGATCTGCCTGTCTCTGCACTCTGAGTGCTGAGATTAAAGGTATGCACCACCATGATCAATATTGGAGAAATTGCTTCAGGTTAAAAAAGAAAGAAAGAAACTTAACAAAAACAGTAAACTTACAGAAAATGTTTCAGTGGCGGGAGAAGGAGTGTGAGTTGTTGCTTACCTCCTCCTGGTATTCAAGTCTGGTGTGAGCTGTCTAAGAGCAGGTGGGCATTATGCATGCCTGCTTGCTTGGTGTGTGTCTTAGCTGAAGGCCTTACAGGATGGTAAGCCTCAGCCTAAAGAGGTTCTTCACCCTTTTCACGAGACCACCCTTGTCTTCCCAGTGCTCTCTCTGCCTGCTCTGCTCTGGAATCACTTGCTCTTACCTTCTGGACTCCCCACCTTCCTGATAACTGGCAGGTCTCTACCATGAGAGAAGGGTGCCTATAAATAAATGACTCCTGTGCATGACAGCCACTGACCATGCCACCACAACTACCTTGGTCTGTATTGATGACCCAGCTGCCATGAGACAGGGAGAACAGAGCAGTGGTGCCCTGGGGTTCACATTCTACTCCAGGAGTCCTTATTCCTTTCTCCAGATGTTGGGTCAGCCTTGACCCATCAAACAGTTCTTGAAGGGGGAAATGAGGAATTGAGAAATGCTAGATAGGAAAAAAATATAGAGGTAGACAAAGAAAAAGATAGGGACACAGGATAGCTTTGGGAGGACCCTGGGTCAATACCCAGTCACCTCAAGCTTAATCCTAATGAGATTTTTTATACACAAGCAAGGGGAGAAGCAAGAGACCTCCCCCTTTCAAGGTCAAAGTACAAACTAGGGCAGACCCTTTCTTAATTCTCTAAACACCTAGTAACCATGCCTTACAGCACAACATCTTGTAATTAGGCCTTGAAGCATAAGATACCTGGTAACCATGTCTTTGACTAAAACATTCTATTATGCAACCTTGGAGAGCAATATAAACTCCGACTCTCTGACCTTGAGTCAAAATAGAAACAAACCACAAGTTGGAATCTTTGTGGGCTCCCACATCCAGGATGCTTCTTTCTGTTGCTCACACTCTTTAGAATGCTTCATGTTCATGTCCCTTAGTGGGCTCCTCCTGGACCAGCCCTGCAGGTTTTCACAAACATACAGATCAATATTGTAGTTGTATGTCAAGCCAACCCACTGAGTAGCTTGAGAATGAAAGGCAATCCCATGAGAAGCTGATTAGGCAAGAAGCCAGGGCCACTTCCTGTCTTCTTACCATGTTAGTTATCACACAGGTAAACAATATTCTAGGCCTATTTTATAAGAGCCTAGTCACTCCTAGAGGCCCATATTCTAAACTTTAATTTGAGGGATTAAGGTTCCAAGAAGTTGGTGTTAATACAAATACTTGGTTCATGGGTTTAGCAGTCCTTGTGAGGACCTAGGACAACTTATATCACTGCCCAGCCTATGGAATGCTCAGCATTTCAGCTTTTCTTCACCAACCAGTATCTCATTTTTGCCACTGTAACACCTAGTAAATTTCTGTAATCAATAATTGTGGGAATTGAGTGTTCTGAATCATGTACATGGATGGGGTGTGGCCATGAGGGCCCATATGATTAAAGAGCAGAAAACACCTGTGTTTTTATACAGTCAGCAAGTGATGAACTGGTATAGTGAAATATTAGTTCTCAGACAGGAGAACATGCTGCCAGAACTACTAGAACACATAGCTGCAGAAGATCATGATCCAGGTCCTTTTTGACACTGATTGCTGTGTCTCCTTTATGTAGATCTCCACAAAGCCTTTTTCCATCTCTCTTCCCCAGTGATCAGTGATGTGGTAGTGTGAAATCCAACTTTCTGTTTTGGTTCTGTTTGTCTAGAGTCATTGCTGGCTCCTTACATCTTTGTCAAAATGCATCTGGGAAACTCATTTTATTCTTTATATTTGAGGAGACACAATGTGTCCTGTGACCATGTGCACAGAAGAGAAATGTATGAGTGGACAGAGAAGAAGAATGTGGGGACAAATAAATTGTTCTATACTGTGTGAGTGTACTAAGGCTGCTATGAAAAAGAACTACAAGCTAGATGCCTTAAAAGAACATGAAATGTTGTCTCAGAATCCTGGGAGTCCATAGTCTGAAATCCTGGAGATATGAGGGTAATGATTTCAGAAAACTTTTTGAGTACCCTTCCCTTTAGTGCTGGCAGACACAGAAATTAGGTTACTCTCTGACTTCAGGACTTCTGAAGAGTAGAGTAGTCTCCCCTATCTGTAAATTGCTTTCTATGGTTTTAGTAACCTGAGGTCAACTGTGACCTGAAGTTATTTCTCTACTCTGTATGCTACCTGTTAGTCATTAGCAACTGTCTTGGTTATCATTTCGATGGTCATGATGTTATACTTCTTTCAGTGAAGCAATATACCTTTATTTTACTTAGTAATGGGCCCAAGAAAAAAGGGTGATATTGGCAATTGCATTACTGTTCTATTTCTATGTCATTATTACTTATGATTATGTTTTCTTTATCTAATTTATAATATGTAATACCTTTAACAGAGCTGTGTGTGTGTAAAGTTCAGTGATATCTGTGGTGTCAATCACCCACTGGGACTCTTATGGATAAAGATTGCTACTTACCAATTACTAGTTCCCATTTGCCAGCAAAATATGTAGTCTCTGTGTTAGGGAGGGGTACCACAATGAAGAGGAGAATGTTTCAAAAACTCAGTGAATTTAGGTGAAGGGATGCTGTTACTGGTCTTGTGTGGCCTTGCATATGTTAGAGGTTAGATGCAGTTAAGTGTTTATCAGGCAATTCACATGTACAAGGCCTTGGATTCAGTCCCCAGCAAGCCCTCTCCAAAGCACATTGTTATTTCAGGTATTTACAGGCCTCGCTTTCATTATTTGTCTTCTGTAGACACAGATCTGGTTTGTCACCACAAGGAGTGCAAAGCTGTAGGAGCTTCTTAAGTCCTACATGCCCTGCATCTGAATACTTGAAAATGACACTTATCATGATCAAATAGGATCCATTTGTAGAGTTGGACACTGGAGAGATTGTTATTTATTTATTTATTTTTACTGAAAGTAGATTCTTCTCTCATAAATTAAATCCCAACCACAGTTTCCCCTCCGTCCCCTCCTCCCAGCTCCCCCCACTCCTGCAGATCCACTCCCCCTCCATTTCCCTTCAGAAAAGAGCAGGCCTCCAAGAGATGACAGCCAATCAGGACAAAACAAGACACAATAAGATAAGGCTATTTTAAGCATCGAATCTGTCACTGAATTCACACACTTACAGTGTGTGTACTATAGTGAATTGGACTACCATTTGGTCCTCTATTTCTGCTTTATGCTAACACTTGGAAATTGATTTTTTTCCAAATCATGTCCATGGCATCTAAACTCAGCTTTATTTATTCTTAAGCAAATGTTAATTTTTGGTGATGCATGCACACCTTCCCTTTAGCATGACACCCACTTTTTTCTTATAAACTGACTTTCATCTCTTAGGACCTTTGGAATCTACAACCACACAGTAAAATGTTTTGCCCATTATTATTTGTGTGAGCCTCACATGGCCAGCTTGCACACTAATACTAGTAAACTGAAGTCATAGACACCCCAGTTTTATATTTCAATTCCATTTGCATCTTAGTCTGCAAAAATGTGAATAATGCATGCTTTTGTTTGTAGCACTTGCACCCTGGTGGACAGAATTCCAATAAATATTTTAAATTTTCATCCTTCGTGTCAACCTCCTTTCAAGTCCCTTCCATTTGGACTAGGTAAAACCTGAATAAGGGGCAATACAATGAAGGGTGATTAATTTGACAAAGGAGAAGACTGACAGATTCAAGTAAGAGTTTGAGGAAGCAGAGTGAAAGAATGAGAGGCACTAAACTCAGAACATGAGCTCTTGGGCTTAGATGTGGGCTTCTCATAGCAGTCACCAGCAAGAGAGAAAATGGGGACTAAGATCCTGCCTGAGGAAATCAATTATATCACCTTCTAAATACATTCCGAAAGGGACCTTGAATGAGATAAATTCTACCAGGAGCTGCTATTTGTTTCCATCCTGGGGAGCCCTGGGAAGAGCACATAGTCAACTCTAACAGAAACACCCAACACACAGAAACCAGGAAAGGGTAAATACATTGTTTCTATATTCTAGGCTTGTGATAACTTGTTTCTCATCAAAAGAAACATATACATCCACTTAACTGAAAAGAACAGGAAAGATGGTAAGCATTCCAGTATTAGGCAACACAAAGTATTACCCCTTCCTTACTTTATCACGAGCTATTGACAAGCTGAGAGCTTGGCTTCCAAGATCTGTTTTGACTCCTTTGTCTTCCACTGACACCTGCACAGATTGGTAAATCATTTGCCAGTATGCACTGCCAGAATGACACTCTCATCTCCAAGGCTCACCACACAGGGTTCTGCCAGATTGCATGTAACCTTATGTTCATTGGACAGCATGAGGCTCACTCATTCACCCCTGGGCTGGGCCTCTCATTAGTGGTCTCAGCTAATTGTTATACGGCCAAGGAGAACTTCCGTATTTTACAGTTCTTTGGTTTATAAAAGAATGCATTCAAACTTTTAGTAAAGTGTCTACCCAAACTATCAGCCCTCAAATCATTGGCTTCCCATGTGTAAAACAATTTTAAATACAGGTATTGTGTATGTTTGAAGCTCGTCACTGCTTTACCCTGAAGTATATAACTATTCCCTTAAGAAAGGACCAGCACATAGTATATTATCACAAATTATTAGAAATCCAGACAGGGGTTAGGCCGGTGCTTTGCGTAGAGTCCCACAGAGTTGAAAGTAAGCTGTCCCCCATTTTAGCTCAGGATTCTCTCTCAAGATTATGCAGGTTATGACAGATCTCAGTTCTTTGCTATTGTAGAACAGCATTTAAAAATTACATATAAGTAAACAAAACAGAAAACTATGCAAGTCACTCACCACAGTAAATGTTGGAAGTAGTGGCTTGAAATTCTTCAAAATTTGTCACAGTCTGGGAGAGATCCCAAGTTTATTTTTGCCTATCTGATAGAGCTTGTCTGTTTATTTCTATTTACTTCTGCTCCCTCTCTCACCCTAGGAAGTGCTAAGGGGACAGGAGATTTTAATACATTCCATGAGTTTTGTTCATGGGTCGGGTGTGGCTTAGGCTGGCAGGTCCTAGAACACAGATGTCTCTATTCCAGGATTTACACCGTCTGAAAATTCATGGTTTCAGATGAAAACACTTATGCCCAAATTACATACTTGAACTTTGAGATAAAGGTGATTACAATCAATTCGTGGCAAAGCCTAATGGTGTACTACATTGACAAAAGAACCCATTCAGTGCTTCAGACCTTGTTAGTGCTAATGAATGCCTCACAGAACAGCAGCCTCTTGGATGGTGTGCACACTTAAGATTGATTTCTCCAAAAGGGCTTTGCACTTCTTAGGAGATTTTCAGAAATGAGCTGCATTCTATTATTTGATATAGGTAATTGGTCATTAGCTGATGATCTCGTTTGCTGTTATTTCATAGACAATGAAAGTTTTCAATGCTGCAAAAGTCCAAACTGGCAAGGACATACATGAGCAGCAAAGCCAGGGGCTCACACAAAGAAACCTGGCTGGAAATCTCTCTTCTTACACTATATATATATCTGAGTTGTTAAAAAAAAATCCTCAGCTAAAATTCAATTCCTTTAGCTCCTTGTATGGTGTGTATACTTCATTATTGTGGTTACAACCTTGGGAACCACAGCAATGCTAACCAACAAAATCAGGTCATTCAAAGGCTAAACTAAGAGCTAACACAAATATGCCAAAAGCATAGTGTTTTATGAATACTTTAAAGTCTCTTTAGGCTTAGTAATATATCACACACATTTATTATTCTCTACTACTTCTAAACATTAGAAAATATCAGAATAAACCTGGGCAAATAAGGAACAAATTGATGCATGTACACACACGTATGAACATCCTTGTAGCAAATAATGAAATACTACAGTTACCATTTAAATAGGAACAACAAGTTTTTATTCTATTTCTGGTTAAAAATGATCTTTGAATGTTTTATCTAGAAATTTTAATATATTTCCATATATCTTTCCAAAGTCTTTATTGGAAAGAGTTTAAGAAGTAAAGAGTTTTTGAAAGACCAACCCGAAGCTTGTGTGTAGTCTCCTATGGTAGAGCATTTGTCAGAATGCCCAGGTCCGTAGACTCAGTCACCTGCTCTGTAAAGTAATAAGATAAAATTTAAAAAATGAGAATAGTCCAACGGAGAGTAAAGCTACCTGCAAGTTGTCATGCCATACACCCATCTTTAGCTGGGAAATTAGAGAAGATGAGTGAAAGGTGGTCACCAAGGTTAGGAAATCATTCTCTAAACCATTACGGAGCCTACAGGAAGCAATTAGTTATGGTCAGGGAGGCAAGCAAGCAGAAATTAAATTCTCTTATTTATCCCTGATACTCACTGACATGGATGGGAAGAGTCACAGAGGCACAAGTCATCTCTTACTGCTACAAGAATTGTTTTAAGAACACAACAACTTAATTTTTAAGTTAATTGTCAGCTAGTATAAAAACAAATGGGTTTTATTGTAACATTTTTATACATATGCCACTATGTTCTGATTATTCATCCTTCACTTCTTCACTCTCTCCCAGTTTTCTTTCTCCTCCAAGACTCTCCTTTGTGGTTGATATATTGTGCACCCCAATAAACTTGTCTGGGGATCAGAGAACAGAACAGCCACTAGATAAACATAGAGGCCAGAAAATGGTGACACACACACCTTTAATCCTAGTATTTGAGAGGCAGAGATCCATCTAGATCTCTGTGAGTTCAAAGCCACACTGGAAACCTGGCTCCTGGTTTGTTTTTATTAATAAGAACTTCTAACAATTTATGCTACATTCCTTTCCCTTTCTTACAGGACATAAGAACTATTGTTAAGGAGCTATCCCATGACTCCATTCTGTATCAGAGAAAACAACAAGATTAAATTCCTTAAATTGTTTTAAGATGTTAACTTTCATTACTAGGATTGCCTTTCTTATTGCTCCGGGAGTTATTAGTACAGAATGTTCTATAGGACACGGAGTTTTTATTATTGGGCCTTTCATTAGTAATTTTGGAGGAAAAAAATATTTAAGTAATCAGGATGAGTGAGATGGTTCAGCAGGTAGAGGTACTTGCCCTCATGTCTGATGCCCTGGGTTTGATCCCCAAAAACCCAGAGGGAAAGAAGCAACTCCAAGTTGTTCTCTGACTTCCATACATACATCATGCTACCCATGAATACATGGAATAAAAAAATAAATGTTAAACATTTAAAAGTACTAAAACCAAACCAAAATTGATCTATCACTTTTTGTGTAGCTATTCACTTGTCCTCATAGTTACTAATTAGGATATTTAGTTATGCTCAGTGTCAAAGAGTAGATACTACACCAACTCAGATGCCAAAGTGGGATATTGAGCTATTTTCCATCTCAAAATCTTCACAAGAAAGTCTGCAGAGTTTGAGTATAATGCTATATTAATTTAACAACAACAATAACAAAAAACCAATGGAACATTGTAACATAAACTTACTTTGCTAGCAGTTCAAATGATTGGTGCATTTTGATTGGTATTAGTGGCATTTAACACACTATTGTGCTAGTATTCAAATGGCTCCATATAAACTTGTGAACAGTGTGCACAACTACAGTCTGGAATCAGGGCACTTGTGTTTCTGAAATCCAGCTGTCTGGGGGAACTTCTAATGTATATTACTCTCTTTTGAGATAAACAGAATCATAAGGGGTGAGTGGGCTTAGCCCCAAACTAATAGATGATCCTTATTCTGTGTAACAACAACAACAAAAAAGAACATCATCACATTTAAGCCCAGCTCAGACTTAAAATGCTAAGACATATGTTTATTTACCAAACTGAGCACTTGGTTGATATAAACAACAATATGGGATGCAGCGATGGTCCCTTTATAGCCTTAAAATGATACCATGTTATTAACAAAAACAAAGAAAAGATGGATAAAGATAAAGATGGAGTGAGAATGGGAGAGAAAAATTATAATATCCTCAGTGTGTGGCAGGAACGTTATACAAACAAGGAATATCAGGAGGGCCTTTCCAGATAATGATTTTCACAGTAGAAAATGTTTGTTTTATGAGCATGGATGTGAGAGCAGATGTTGCTCCTATCTATGTTCTGCTACTGCAAGGGTTTAGAATCCTCCCTTGCCAAACAACTTTTTTCTTGAAGTGGGTTTTAATTGTCACCAGTGGTAAGCACTGTAATCTCGCCTTGTCAGAAAATGCTTAAGACATAGTCATTGCATGTGTAATCAGGTCAAATATTAGGGGTTACTAGTCATCTCAAATCAGGTGGAGAAATAAGCTGCAGAAAATGTGCACGATAGTGGAATACGGCACACATGTATTGGAGAGAAGCAGGTGGGGAATGTCAATTTATTGGGACTACCATAGGTTCTAGGCCATGGATAGTGACAAACATTTTCAGTCCTCATCATTTCCTCTGTCATAGCGAAGGAGCATTTACAATTCTAATTTACATACAGGGGAGGACTCCATGGAGATGATAAACCTTTGTTTGGCATTGCACAGCTGAGACCTAATTCTGCCTGTTTTCAGGGACAAAGAACAGCAGAATGAGGTTGCCTTTCCACAAGCTCTATCCTTACTAGTCAGTGTGTCCCATTATCTAATTAAATGGAGACAATAACTTCAAGTTAACTTTTCTAAATAAAAACTCATTCATTTGGGTACGCAACTTGCAAACGGAAATATGCACGTCACTGACAAGCTACAATAGCCAATACATTCACCTGACTGGTAACTAGTCAATATGCCATGCTGCTTCATCTGCAGAGCACACTCTTACTGTTGATTGTACTACAAGTGTTTTGTTGAGAGTTTGGGGTCTAAAATGAGGACTGAATATGCTTATATTTGAAGCTTCTGTCTTTGGAAGTATTTTTACTTTGAAGTATTCTCTGCTTTTTGTTTGTTTTGTTGTTTATTCCATGGAACCAAAGGTACCTCTGTATGCCCACAAATGAACAAAGGTGCCACTGAGGCACACCTTTTTTTTTTAAATTAAAAAAAATTTTTTTCATTTTACACACCAATTAGAGATCCCCCAATTCCCTCCTCCTGCCCCCAGCCTTAACCCTTCCCCCACCAAACGACCCCCCATTCCCTCCCACAAGAAGGCAAGGCCTCTCAGGGGGAGGCACATTCAGTAGAGGCAAGTCCCAGCCCTTCCCCCTGCCTCAAGGCTGCAAGAGGTATCCCATCATACATAGTGGACTCCACAAAGCCCACTCACGCACTAGTGATGGATTCTGATTCTACCACCAGGGGGCGCGCCAAGCAAATCAACATGCACATCTTTTACCATGTCACATCCTTAAAACTGGCAAGTTGGAGTGTCAGAGAACTTGTAGTGGTGTCCCTAGCTTACTTCAGTGAGAACATGACCTAAAGTCAGGGAGAAAGATGAAAGCCAAGTCATAACAGAAGATGAACGAGAAAATAATGTGAAATAAGACTTGCAATCATATGGAACAGATGGATCAATAAGAAAATGGTCAATGCCTTTATAAGTCACATAGACATTTTCATATGTGAGTTTACTCTAGTGATAGCCAACCTATATTAGACTTACCAAGTGCTTCCAGATGTCACACACCATGTGAAAGAAAATAAAAGTCAGACATCACACATGACAGAAGGAACAAACAAACACAAAGCTAGAGGAGACAGAGAGAAAACTAAAGGAGAGGAGAGCAAGGAGCAAGGAACATAAAGGCTGGAAGAAAGGAGACATTGGGTTAGAGAGAACGGACCCACAGCTGGGGAGGCTGTGGGCCGAGAGCCTTGTCAGGCAATTAGAGTTCTTGGAAGTGATCATGTTCATAATTTTGAGGACATGCTCACTATTACTCTTTGGCCTGCACATGCATTAATATTCTTAATATGCTCAAGACCTTGACATGCATTTGCTTAGCATCCCCATTTTAGAGATGAGCTAGCTGCTGAAGAGAGAAGGTGACTCCTTGTTTGGTTCCAAAAGCAGCGATATGTATGGGATCTGGAGCATGAAACACACACACACACACACACACACACACACACACACACACACACACACCTTGGCCCATTTCCAGAAACTGGTCCCATACCATGCAATGCCTTAGAGGGCCTAGCTAGATTCATAGATTCCATCCACCTTTTTCACATTTCTACTTCCCAATACTTGGTGGCTCCTGACACTGCTGATAGGGGATGTCACTCAGTGTTCTGGTTTTGATGCTGCCTACAGTCTTTGAATTTGAGCTGCTCTTTGGCCAGTTAATGCCTGTTCTTTCTCTTCTCTTTCCTGTTTTTGGATTTTTCTTGGGTTTTCTGGCAGCCACCATCAGTCAGGAGGGTGTTTTTACTTCTCCTTTGTAAACTCATGAATACATCCCATCCTTTTTGGCTAGTGAAATGAGGATTAAATGTTACTGTAGCTGTTTCTGGGTTATCAAATTTTCCATTATACTGAAGGGCAGAGTGTCCCTCTTCTAGTCTGCTCTCCCTATTCCACTGGAAAAGTAAGCTGGTAAGATACACAGCACTGACCACTATGCCCAAGACCTCTGTTTCTCCTCTCAAGACATACAAACACAATAGCTAAAATCCTCAGAACTAGAGGAGACAGCATTAGAGATTCATTAATTGTGGCTTAGGGAATGACTTTCTAGAAAGGACACATGATTTACCTGATAGTGTACAGGTATTCCATAACAGAATTTGGGCATAGTGCAGAGTTTCCCAGTTTCAGGGTCATTCTGATCTCATCTTAACAATCAAATCACTCTGTCAAAAGAACAAAGCTTTGGTTCTGTGGCTGAAGTAACCCTTCCTCCTCATGTCAAGTCCAGACTGGGGAGGGCTTGAAGGGAGAGGATGGGAGTTGGCACACAAAATCCAGTTTGGAGAATTAACAAGAAAAAAAAATTCTAACTGGAGGAGCCATCAAGTAGCACCCAGAGCCACAGTGTCTGCCTGGGAAGCTGTCCTCTGTTATGGAGTGACAGAAATCAGGAAGAAAAATTCAAGAAGACTGGGGAAAGAAGCATGCCAGCAAAGTCCAGCCATATGCAGATAACACACATGAGTGGGTGGGTCTTCTGGCACAGTAGCTGAAGCATTGCATTGTGTCCCTAAATAACAGAGTGGCTAGAGAGGAACAAGCTGTATTAGCAACAAGGGTCCTCGGCTCTGTGTAATCCTGACTCCCAAGTGGTTAAGAACATTAATATGAAATACAAATATTTCAGAAAACAGGGACACTCCACTTACTAAAGCTGTGAAGCTACCAGAGTCATTGTGAGGATCATGAGGAGAGCAAGCTACAAAGACCAGCAAATCAGTTGCCTATACAAAGACATGGGGCAGAAACCTTGAGCAAGGGTCAAATGAAGCGGCTATGGAGCATAGTGGAAGAAACATCCAGTTGCTCCATGCTGACCTGAAGCCTTCTGTCGGCAGGCAATGCTTCAGGAGTAACGCAACCCAGCACATCATGCTCCAAGGCCTTCTTCTGCATATGTAGCTTGTCCTAGAAATGTTGATTGCAGCAGCCTCAGTTCGACCCCCCCGTAATGATTTTGGTTTTTATTCAGGACACTGTAATCTGATGTAGTATGCATGATCCCATCTCAATGATGCCCTGCCACAAAGTAATTTTAAATCATCATTTCCTGTTTCTCACTTGTGGTTGTAGGGTCCTTCTTTTTCATTAATGCCTATAATCACAAATACCTGCCCTGGTTTCATCAGAGTTATCCCTCCTTCATTTAATCAACTATAATGGAAAATCACAGAAGCTACAATTGGGTTTTGAAAGGTCAGAGTGGAAAGCTTTTATCCCACCTCTTCAAGAATACTTTAATTGTGCTGCCTAGTGTTGCATAATCATCTCCGTGGTGACAGTTAGCTAACAATGTAGTTTCGTGATCTTTAAAGCTGTTTTTTTTAAAGACTCATAAACAGTAACTGAATAATTGTACAGCCTGCATAATCAGCATCACAACTGATGCAGCAACAAGATGCAGAATTGTATGTTACAGGGGAGTAGTTTTACCCAGGAGCAGCAAATAAGCAGAAGTCATAGACACTTTCTGTAAAGCCTCAGCCCTGAAAACTGCAGCCCTTTTTAGTGTCAGAGACTCTTCATTCCATTGCTCAGCTGTGAAGACTGCATATGTACTGAATTATTTCCATATATTATTTGATTCCCACTGCAAGTGACTGAGGTAGACATTATAACAGCCACTTTATGTGAAAAAGAGATTGAGAAAAATCATTAGTCTGTTTGAAGGACTCAAGTAGTGGGTGCTGGTATTGAAGTAGCACCTGTCTTGATCCACTCAGGCTAATGTGTCACAATGTCTGACCAGAGGCTTATATAGTTCTGGAGCTGTGGAATCTGAAAGTGTGAAGACTATGCAACTCCCTTGCTGGTTTCTAGAAGGTAGCTTGTTTGTGTACTCAATTGGTGAGAGGAAAGAAAGCCCTCTCAGAACGAATCTCAAGTCTTCTTAATTTAATTACCTCCCAAATGCCCCACCTGTCAATACCATAATGTGGTGGAAGAGGCTTCAATATATATATTTGGTTTTTAGAGGCAGGGTTTCTCTGTGTAGCCCTGGCTGTCCTAGAACTCACTCTCTAGACCAGGCTGGCTTCGAACTCACAGAGATCTGCCTGCCTCTGCTTCCTGAGTGCTGGGATTAAAAGCGTATACCCTTACAACCCAGCAAAGCATTGGATTTTTAATCTATACATTTCCTCACCTAGTTGAGAGAATCAAAAGAAAATATTTCTTCCTCTTTCATCATCATTGAAAAATTTTGACTTCACAGTTCAACCTAGTATTTTGATCAATAGCTACAGAAGAAGGCACCGGTGGATCAACTCTGAAGGAGCTGGTAAAGGCAGTCACTTTGTGATAAGTAGATTCCTTCCTGTTAGGTACCATGGATATATATATATTATGTTAAATACCACAGTCTTTTATATAAGAACTAAATCTTGGTTCCCAAATAAACTATTGTGGTTATTTTCACTCTTTAAATGAGAAGTCTGTGTTAGACATCTGTCTATCACTATGACAGAATACCTAAGAGGACTGATGTAAAAGCAGGAAAGGTCTGTTTGGACTCACTGTTTCAGTAATCTCATCTAACCTAACTGGTTGTTTTGGGTTGTGGCAACATAGTGTATCATAATGGGGAATCTCTTATTGGTAGTCAGGAAATACAGAAAGGGGCTGGGATCCCAATATCCCACTCAAGGGCATGCTGAGTGACTTCACTTCTTATATGTAAGTCATACTTACTCATTAAAGGTTCCATCACCTCCTGGTGGTGACACAGACTAGAGGCAAAGCCTTCAACACAAGACTTTTGGGCAATATTTCAAGCCAAACTCCAGCACTGGTCATATGTGATTATGATTTTAAGAAAAATTAGCTAAGACAAATCATAGGGTCCTTTATTAACAGCTTATTCTCATTGCTGTCCTAGGTATCAATAAAAAATCCATGAGAACAGTATAGTGGTCAGTTACTTCCTTTGTTTTGTGACGACCTGGTTGAGCTATTTCAGCATTAGAAACCAACACCACTCTTGGATCAAATTAATTCACACATGTCCAGTAACAGCTTTCCCTGGTATAGCTGTGCTCTGACCTCAGCTTTTATTGAATGCCGTTGTAAGAAACATCCATTTGAGGAATTGGAAACCTGTAGTAACAGAACACATTGTCTATGGCTTCTAAAATCCTGTGTACATAAACTCAAGGGATGTAATTTTCATGAATCTACACAGAGTAAAGATTGTTTCTTAAACAGTTTCTTGGCTTTCATTTTACAGAAAACAGAAAGCAAGCACAGCTCAGGGGAAATTTACTGTGTGTTGTTGCGTAAGCGCTGGGCTGGTACCAAGAAAGTGTTAAGCCCTTGATAATTTTCACATTCTCACCTAGATTCACTGTTAATATTTCCAAATCTGTGTATCCCAACGTGACACATCATTCTGATTAGTACTCCATAGTATTGGCTAGGTCACTGGAACCTTAGTATTAACAAGTTAGAATATTGGTACAGCACTTTGTCGGTGCAGGATATAGAGAAACAGCTAAGCCATAGAGCATAATGAAATACTGAAGTAAGATAAGATGTAGAGACACAGAGCTACCTATTTCTAGAACAGGAGAGGAATTGCACTATGATACAGTTACTTGGTGTTGGCCATGGTTACGGGGGTGGGGAGGTAAGCAGAAGCAGCTTGGGCCACAGAAGACATTAAAAAGAGGACAGAAACTCCCACCAACACATGCTACTGTCCAAACCTCTTCTGAAAGCCCAAGAACATAACACTGGCTGTGGTATCTGAACTCATTCCCTGAAAGGTTGTGTACTGGAAAATTAATTCACAACACAATGGTGAGATGGGGCTTTTTAGAGGAAATTGTGCTTTTCTCGGGGATAGGTTAATTCTCACAGCTACTTATCCTGAGATCAGGTTGTTATAAATCAAGCCTTCCCCTGATGCTTGCCTCTTTCACATGCTTTAGCTTGTTCTTCAGCTAGCACTCAGCCCCAAATACACCCATTATTTTAAATATACTTATCAATATTTACATTATTTTAGATATGCCAGTGAACAAAATTGAAAGAAAAGTCTCGTTTGAGGGTCTTTGTATTCTAGTAAGGTATGAGAAGACTAGAGGAACATAAATAGATAGCATAAAATATTAAAAGGTAATATCTGAAATTAAGACTAGGAAGTAGGTTTGGAAATGCTGGCCTTGAAACTTGTTGATTTTAATGTACTGGTTATAAAAGTACCATGAGAAAAGGAGACTCGTGTCTGTTAGAGAGCAAAAGGAGATGAAAAAGTACCATGAAGATGTTCAGGAAGAGATACATCAAGCATTATATGTCGAGCTCCCAGGCTGCAGTGTACATGTAGGTTGGAGAATCAGCAGAGAGGATGGGGCATGAGGGCAGATCCGGTCATGGCCAGGGAGACTATAGCGAGGCAGATGTCACTGAGAGCCATCAGATAACTTGCCCTTACAAATGCAAGGGTATTTACAATGTTTAAAAGGGTAGGCAGTTGTGATCAGAATGTGCCACAAATCAACCTACCTTTTAACTATTTAATATGCCACATTCTACTTCCTTAGAAGGGGCAGGGGAGAAAATGAAAGGCTGGCACTCAAGAGTCATCACCTGCAGAGGAGGAGCCAGAGCACTAGCCAAGAAGAAGCACATCATGTGAATATTTTGTTTCTCTGAAGCTTGGTTAGATAGAATGTGTGGAAAGTCAAAGTGATTCCTACATATTTGGTTAATCAAAACATGTATGTAGAACCAGAAATGTAACCTGATGACTTGCATAGCATGCACGAGGTGTTCGGTTTAATTCTCACCACCACAACATGAAAAATTATTTTAAAAGAAAATTTCTTGCCTTGTCTCTTTGGGCACCATCAAGATGTCTCAGCTGGTAATGGCACTTGACAAACAAACCCAGTGACCTGAGCTGGATACTTAGAGTACACTGGGATAACAGAATGAGAGAACTGACTTAACAAAGTTGTTCTTTGACTTCTTCACATGAGCTCTGTGGCATCTGCACTCACAGACACATACATCATGTGTGTGCATGTGTGGGTTTGTGGGCATGTACACACACACACACCACACACACACACACACACCACATATATATAAATAATAAAGAACATGTAAGTAAACATAAACTAAGCACAACTAAAAAGTAGAGATCTGTGTAAAATGCCCAGAGTTAATACTAATATATTTTATATCTCAGGGATATGTAATCTAACATAATCTGTAATTGAGGGCAGTTGTACGATCTAGGATACACATATGTACATATGTACACACGTGTACATATGCTACTGGTGTTCAGATGATGTATAAAGCCATTAAAATGAATGACAGGTAACTGAATGAGAGAAACATTGAAGAAAAGTTTCAAAACCAAAGCCCTGGGGAAGCTCAATGTTAAAAAGCCAAGAGGATGAAATCGTTATAGAACTTTGAATGGTATTTTAACCTCTTGACTTCCTACAACTACAGGTTAATAGATATGGTTATGTGGTTTTCATTCCTCCCTTTTCTCTTTCTTCTTTGGACAGGGTCTCATGATGTAGCCTCTGTTGACCTTAAAATTACCATGCTCTTCCTCAGCTTCCCAAGTGCCAGGATTAAATAAATATGTCATCATGCCCGATTTATGACTATACTTACAAAGTGTTGAGTATCACACCTAAGCTAGAAGAATATGAGGGTGATGATGGTGATGCTGATTCTAGTCATGCTCGTGGTCATTAAGTTGGAGATCAACAAGGAGAATCCCACCACAGCTAGTGGTGGATGAGCACAAAGCTGAAGGAAACACATCTTCTGCCCTACTTTTTTGATTATTGCTTGGGTTAGTTGTTTATGGACTCAATGACAGCTAAGTTTCTACACAATGCTATAGGAAGCATAATATGAAAATCAATGCACAAATGAAAACCAGACCTATTAGGATCAGTTTATTATTCTAAAACCTGCTATCTATGAAGCAAACTTAAAGCCAGTCCCATTGTAAAGTCAAATCCAGGTTACTCCTCTCCAGAGACCAGACCAAGCTTTTCCCACACATCTGTAATCTCACGTTAAATAAAGAATACTGTGTGGTTTTAGCTAATTACCGAATAATGCCTTTGTTTTATGTGGGACATTGTTCAAAGTGATAAAGGAAGCTGACTCTCTGGGTCCTCCCAAATCTGAAACTTGGGGAGTTTGCCTAATTTGAGGGTCTATATTTTACATGCATAATTACGAGTTAGGTTAGCAGAATTTTTCTTCATCTGGGACATTAAAAGCATTTATTCTCTAATGAGAACAAAAGTAGCTTGAGGGAAAAGAGTTATAAGTGCATTTTTGCTAATATTTTAGACATCAACTTATACCATTAAAATATTGATTTTAAAGTTCTAATGTCACTGTGCCATTGGTAATCAATATAGAGAGGTTGATAAATTATTCAGATGACTTGAAGTTATTAATAACTTTCTGACACTGTTTCAAGTGCATTAATTACTTCAAAGGCAACAAAATGTTGTAGGTTTTAGTGATATTGTCAAAATAAAGTTTTAAAATTGTGCATGCATTTCCTATGTGATTAAAAAATTCCACTTTACTATTAATAATTTTTATTTACTTCTTGCATTATTTTCAGCATAGTTATATATGCAAGTAGCAGAGTGTAGCTTTGCAGCCAGAAATAGTGTGTCTGGATTTTGTCCTTGCCGTATACTAGATTTTTGTGACTTGACATGCTTCATCAGCTGTCAGAACCTTAAACAGAAGCATCACTCTAAAAATCTGAATAACAGACAAGCAGGTCTACAGATGCCTCACATGTAGGTAACCTGGTACTATGGGAAGGAGATGGCAAGTCAGTTTTCTGCATGAACCCCTGGATGGCTTTTCAGAGAAAATAATTACATGGATTCTTAGAATTCAAGCATTTCATTGAACTTTCATCTGTATGCTTTTTCTGTTCACCAAGATTCCATTGTTTTATATTCTGTGCTCATTTTGTGCTTAATATACATACTTAACTTAATCTTATTGTTTTATTAAGGTGTGTGTGTGTGTGTGTGTGTGTGTGTGTGTGTGTGTGTGTGTGTGTGTGTGTGTAAGTGTGGTTACTCATGTGTCCCAACAAATGTGAAGGTCATAGGACAACTTTTGGTGGCTGGTTCTCTCTTTCCACTGTGGGTTCTGGGAACTCAACTCTGGTTGTCAGTCTTGCATGGTAGATACTTTTATCTGTCAATCCATCTCTCCAGTTCAAACTTAATCCTCTTAAGAGTTAAAATGTGGGGCTGGAGAGATGGCTCAGCGGTTAAGAGCACTGGCTGTTCTTCCAGAGGTCATGAGTTCAATTCCCCGCAACCACATGGTGGCTCACAACCATCTGTAATGAGATCTGGCACCCTCTTCTGGCATGCAGGCAGAACACTGTATACATAATAAATAAATAAATCTTTAAAAAAAAAAAGAGTTAAAATGTGATAAAGTTAAATCACTCGTGCTATATCCTACCATTGTTTTAAAGAAGGGCATTTTCTATGGTTGGAGTAATTATCTGACCCCGAGCTTATGCAAAATTTGTTTCTTAATATAAGTATTGAGAGATATTGAAACCTTTAAGATGTGATTGTGTTGTTGGGAACAGTTAATATCCTTCAGCACTGGCATTAGCCAGGGCCTCTAGAGGAGTCAAATCAATAGGAGGAGTCCACAGAAGGGTATAGAGAATTAGTGTTTGGAAACTTATTTAAGTCTTACACATTAAGGACTAGACAGTCCAGTGATGGCCAACCTCATGCTAGAGAGGTTGAGAAGCCAGAAATAGTTCACAAGGAAGCTGGTTGCCTCAACAGTTCCGAAGTGTTTCTGGCCTTTAGTCCCCATGGGAACCTGAAGAAGCTCAGTTATAATGTCAGGAAAGGATGGCAACAGCAACGTTAACCACTATGGGGTGGGCATATTCAACAGTGAGCTGTGGAGGCAGGCAAGCAAGCAGTGCTGTTGCTTGTGGGACCTCTGTATATCTGGGCTGTTGCAGTAAGGTGCTGCTTACTCTGGGGAAAGATACCCCACCTACTGTTAATCCTTCTTGAAAATGCCCTCACAGACCTGCCCAGAGGCCTGACTTGGAGTTGATTACGTAGACAAGCAAGTTGACCGTTGGTATTAACTATCACACATAGCCACTGAAGAGCAGGGGATTGTAAAGCAAACTTGCTTATTAGGTTTTTGCTCTTCCATACACATCCATTTGCTCTTTCACTTTTCAGCCATGTTATAATGCAGAGTGTAGGAGAACATCACAGGAAGCCCAGCACATGCTGGTCCCATGCACTTGAACTTTCCGTTATCTACATCTATTGAATTAAATAGAATGCTGTTCTTAAATTATGTTGTTTATTATCAAGGAAAAAAGCCCAAAACCAAATAAACAAAAAACTCCACACTAACATACTTTTAATGAGACAAAAAAATATATCTTCAATTGTTTTCTTTCTGGCTGAATTTTCAGAGGGATTTGGTCCTGGAACTGTGCACCAAGTAAAGGCATACACCATGATGCCCTGTCTGATGAATGTGCTTCTGCTCATAAAAATATCATGGAATATCATGAAACAGTACCATTACAGGACTATACATGTCTATTATTGATAAAAATAACGCCTAAAATGCCAAACAATGAAAAAATTGACCAAACAGTGACCCAGCCCACCATTTCTTATTGAACATATTGAAGAGAATCTTCTCTTTTTTTCTTTTTTCTTCAGATATATTCTTAATTCTTCCTAGATAAGATTTGTTGTGATTCCTTCTCACAACAAATGCCCTTTTTCCAGACAGAACCAACCCAGGCACAGCTCTGCTTTCTTACAACCTACAAATCATCCAACAGAGTCAAATCCAATAGCTGTGACTGCGCTATCTCTAAGATCCACCAGAGTTCACTGAGTTGAGTGTCCTGTCTCACTGTCAAGATTAATAAGCCCAACTTGTTCCATGGCAGTTATGCTTCTGGCAATCCTTGGCCCACAAGCATTGTAGCAGCAATATGCTCATGTAAACTCGCCTCTGAGTCTTGTCTTCTCTTCATTATTCGTCAGGAAAACTGGATTCTTTTTCCATTTGACACTTGTTTAAAAAAAACTGAGCCATGAAGTATTTTAAAATATGGTAATAGATCAAGTACATTAATTATCTTGTATATAAATATGCATTTCTTTCCGAATATGAGAACAAGAACTTGGTAACTATGTCACTGAATTTTAAGGAAGTCTATGCTTGGAAAGGAGTGGGAGAGAATTTAAATGAGAGACAAAGGCCAAAAGGGAGGCTGAAAAGCAAATGAGGAGGAGAAATTGGGAAATGAAGAAAAGAATGCCCAGGAAAGAATGCCATGAAAGACGCAAAGGCCTCATTCAACCTGACATGGGGCATTTGTTTGTATCTACTTTCCCCTCAAAGCCACCAGGAGTAGTTGCAGACATGCACATCACTGCAAAGAGAACAAAGACTACCATCTGTGAGTGATTTTCTGTATCTACAACTTGCGAAGTAGAAGAGGCCATTGCTAGTGCTTAGGGCACTCTGGGAAACTCTGTATCCCTGGCAACTCCAGGTGAACACTGTTCCTGAGTGGCCCTGGGGACCCAGCTTAGTTATGGTCACCTCACTGTTCTCTGATGGTTTTCAGGAGAGGTCAAAGTCTGAAGATTCCATACTTTATTCATCATCTAGATGATGCTTTAGACAGACTTTGACTCTGATCTTTTTTCCGCTCCCATTAGTTTTAGAATTTAGGCATCAACAAGATAGGCTCTGGCTCTGCTTTATTTCTTCCATTAGATATAATTGAATATAAAGAGAAACAAGCAGCCTAAGATGAAAAAAGAATGTCTGAATGTTAAAAATGACAGCTGAAATACAAATGTTTGGTTACCAGTGGTCATAGTTAACTAGAAGACATAACAGAGAGAATGCAAATAAAAGAAATACAAAAATATTTTTTAGACATTCATGAGGAATGCAAATTATTTATAGGAGAACTAAAGCTCATTTAGCTAATTTCCTCTGAATTTTACTGAGTTAAAACCCATGCCAAATTGATGCCAATATTAAACAAAATATTAAATATTAGTCATACTCAGTGTGCAGAAACAGATACATGCATGCAGAAACTCTAGGCAGTTTTGTTTCAAAAATCAACTGAATGACTGAATCCAACAGGAGAAAAATAAAAGAACAAGTTTATTTTATGTGCATATGGGTATATGTATAAAATAATATGCATATTTAAATATTAGCTATTTCAATCTCATGGATCACTGAATACTATAAACCTAAGCAGATTTTAAAGTGCTTTACTGAAAATAATTAAAATCATTGTATGTAGTTGATCAAGAAGGCTGGGATGTACAGATCAACTGGATAGAACACAAATAGTAGACACATCTCACTCCCTGGGTTTATACTGAATAAAATAAATATTACAAACAAAAGTAAAAGACTTATTCACTATATTATTATATATTTGAGTATTATTAAGCTAGCATTCAAAATGATGGATTTCACATACTTATACTCTTGTGATTTTTTCTCATTCATATTCCATGCCCCATGCCTTCTTTCTGGTCACTTTCCTTCAACCAAGTAGGCCTCCCTTCTTTTATTATCCATTCTACACCCCCACCCCCCTTAAGAGCTCTTTCTCTCCTCTCACAGTCCCTTCCTGTCACTCTAACATTTAACTATGGTGTCTTCATAGGAGAGAAAACATGCTTGATTTTCTCTCTTAATCCGGCTCATTTCCCTTAACTTAATGTACTATGATACTGTATTTTACTTGAGAAAATGCAAAAAAAGTCTTTAATATATAAGAAATTACAAATAAAAATAAAATGTATCATAGAATGAAAATTGAGTTTTGTACATTTCAAAAATTAAAGAACTAAAGTAAAACATGAAATAATTCAATAATTTCATGGCATTCATATTTAATTCTGGAGTAATTTAATACTTCTGTTGTAATTAATTATCCTTTAAGTGTGGTGTTCAAAATACAATATCAATGGACAAAGAATAAGAGTAACCAGCCTTCTGGAAGAGTGCATAGCAGCTGGATTTCTTGGCTCCCTCCAGAGAAGGATATCCCTGAATATCCTTTAAAGTGATGCCTCACTTTATCTTATTACTAAACCTCAACTTTCTCATTTGGAAAGTAGGGATAATAATAGCTCATAGTGACAGCATTGTGTGGTGAAATGGAAATTATAGAATGACCTGAGTGCATTGTCTACCACCAAACACATGTGAACTAATATTAGTGCCATCATTACCATCATCCTGACTTTTAATCCTCACAGTGACTAAGAAGTGTATTATTATACCTATTTTCGAGAAAGCAAATCACATATTGAGAAAATAGCAAGGATTTAGACTCCAAACCCAAGCTCTTCATAGATTTTTTTTTTTTTTTTTTTTTGTGTGTGTGTGTGTGTGTGTGTAAGAGAGCTAAGCTTGCCTCAATTTCTGTAGTATAATAATACATGCTAAAAATAAGAATTAACATTATTGCCTAAGCATGAGCTGAGTAAGAATGGCACCAACAGACACACCAAAGTGGGCAGGGGAAAGAGCAGGAGGCCACAAACCTACACAAAGAACTACAGGCAATGAAGAAATGCTGAGAGCGGGAAAAATAACACATACATGGCTTATTCGATTCCAGGTGGCCAGCACTGCAAACACACATACAAGTAACTTTATACAGACAGAGCAGATTATATCTAGGCATATACATGTATATACGTGTACATATATGCATATAACAGCAAATAATGAAAAAGAGGCCATGGATTTAAAATAGAGCATGGAAGGCTATGTGGCATGGTTTGGACAGAGGAAAAGGAAGGGAAAAATTATGTAATTATATTGTAATCTCAAAATAAAAGAAAAAATAAGAATTAAAATATTATATTTTTATGTTTTATTTATATTTGTCACCACAAAAACAGAATGCCCCTGTTGGTGAGAAGAACATCTGTAGGATTGAATCTGTTTGGCTTACTGAATCTTCTGAAGTGACAGTCTCCCATTCAACCTCAAACCAGAGTGGCCCAAACCTCCAATGTATCTCATCCTTCCTGCTTGATACTTCTTCCATTAAAGTGATATAAGCACTGTCTGGTGAGCTTGTGGGCTGTGGGGTTTAGGTGGGAAGTATTAATGAACAGAAATACAGTTATTCTTATGCAAATCTGGAATATTTCAGTGAAAGATGCATTTCTGATTGGTAAATTATATTTTATATATCTAACGTAATATAATTTACATAATACATAATATATGTAACAAAATATGTTTATAAATAAACCTGTAGAAATGTATCTAAAAACTTCTTTCCTTGGAAAACTTACTCAAAGGCTATCATTCAAAATTAGAAAATGCTTATCATAGACAGGTGTTATTTACCGTATTGTATGGCTGAAATGAGAAAATGAACTGTACTAAGAGGGCAAGTGAAACGAATACACAAATATAGTATTATGGAATGCTTACATTAAGATATCATATAACTATTAGATAGCATAATGCTTTTACAATAGTATGCACAAGTTTATTCGTAGATAATCATAAACAAAGGCAGTATTTGTCATAGCTGTATTTCTTTTATACTCTTTCCTTTATTATTGTTATAATGCATTTTTAAATCACTCATATAAGTAGTAAGTCAAAAGAAAATTCCATGCATTCTGGGTACTGAAATTCAAATGCTGCTTGAGCTATAGTGGGTTATGTTCCTATGACTCCATCATAAATTGAAAATATTCTTTCTGAACTGGGCTTAGTTTCTTAAATTCAACAGCATAGCTCCTAAACAAAGTATGCAGAAAACTTCCCTTGTTTTCCATGTCTCCAAGATCATTTATTTCTGAGAAGTGATCAAAATTTGAAGTACTGTTTCTGCTGAGAGGGCAGTGCTTTCTATACTGTTTGAAAGTTGAAAATTCATATGTTGAACTTTATACATTGGGAATTGCCTAGTAGCAATTAAAATAACATATATAGAAATATTTACATTACAGGATGATTTCTACAATGAAAATCAATTTCACATCTTCAAGCATTTAAAAAAGCTCCATGATCTTTAATGTTGCTTCCTTGGAAACTACTTTGAAGGACATATTTGTCTTATTACTGGTACCTAGAAATGCACAGTGACATTTACACTTGTAGTCTTGATGGTTTCCCCATGATATTCCTTAAGTCCCTATAGCTTTAGAATGTTTTTGAGTTTTTTAGGTTCATTTAACTTAGGGTAAAATGATAAACTGTTTACCACTTGCAATGTGCAATTTGTTTTCACTTTGTAAAATCTGAACTCTTAAGTCAAAGCCAATCAGCTAGAACTCACCTAAAGGCTCTTCTGCATTCTACAAGAGGGGAGGAGTGTAAAATATGCTTGAAATATATTTGAATAGAGAAAATTACCAAGGATTTCCAGACTGCCAGAAATGCTATCAAGTCTTTTCAGTTGCCATTTTTAGTATGCCAGTACAAAAGCAGACCATTTCTTGCTGTGTGCAAGCAAGCAAAGTCGAGATAAGTCTTGGAAGTAGGTTAATCCCTGGCATCATAGGACTATGTGAAAAGGTAGACTGGCTCTCCAGACAAAGGAAAGAGTGTTAAGAGGGCAGCCTTGGCCATTGATACTCTGAAGTTGGGAGAAGTGAATAGAATCTCATCTATGTGTGGCTGTTTAGCTCAGCCTGTTTGCCCAACTCAGCAAATAGATATGTTAGCAAAATTAAACCTTATTATTGTACATCTTACATAATCTTATTACTGCCCATTTATATCTGGCTCAAAATCCACCAAACAGGAGCACTGCTTTCCATGCAGGAAAACTTCATGCTGAGTAATGGACTGGAGTACCTCAAGCCCCTTGGTAGCTGTGTTTCTGATGATAGGGTAATAAACACTGCTCTCATTTCTGTAACCTCTGCCTTATGAAATTGGCTACACCTACTGTGACTTATTTGGGGGAACCTGAAGTCCTGGGCGAGTGAAAATTGAGGCCCTGCTCCTAACTCTAAATTTTGTTTGATATGACAACAGGTGGACTCCATGAATATATTTCGGTTCAATGGTTTGAGATAATGGTTAAATAGGGGATCTGGCTGCAGGCCCTTGTCAGCTTCCCTGATTGCCATTTTTATTTAGTCATGCTAACTATGAGAAGTGGTAAAATATCAAAGAGAGATCTTGAGATTCTGCTCTTGGATTTTGGAAACAAAGAGTCCATCACATTTTTTTTAGAAGAAACATTCTGATGAGTAGAAGTAGTTAGGGAAAAATAAAATTCCTGATTATTCAGGGGTAAACCTAGACTTTGAATGTTCATTAAACAGAGTAGAGATGTTGAAAAAGGAAATCTGTGCTGAGATGGCACATGCTCTGTGGCTGGTGCTCCGGGGAAGATGCTGACTGAACAAGAGGTCTTTGTTGGTGGAAAGGGGGTTGGATATTTCTGTTGGACAATGGTATGTCAACAGAGATGGTTAATCTCTGAACATATGTAATACCTTGTCTGCAAGACTGAATAATGGATTTCATACCTGGGTACTTCTATTTTACCAGTGTTCATTTTTCAAATGTACAGTGCTTATCAAAGCTTTCTGGAGTAGAAACGTATGAGCTATTTCTAAATCCACAGCAGGTATATTTTCATCACCCTTGTTCTTGGTCAGTCAATTTGTAAAGCACATCTACTACAATATCAGCAACTGCAGTAGGCTTGGATATAGAAACGATTCATTGTACATGTAATTCTAGAGAATGCAAAGAGAATGATAAGAGCTTCACAGACTTCGCATCTCTGCCTTTTCTTTCTTTCTTTCTTTCTTTCTTTCTTTCTTTCTTTCTTTCTTTCTTTCTTTCTTTCTTTCTTCCTTCCTTCCTTCCTTCCTTCCTTCCTTCCTTCCTTCCTTCCTTCCTTTCTTTCTTTCTTTCTTTCTTTCTTTCTTTCTTTCTTTCTTTCTTTCTTTCTTTCTTTTGCTAGTCTTGTTTTGTTAATTGCACTGAATAGACTCACCTTAGTTTTCATTCACTTTCATTTTTGTTTGTATGCCATTATATTTCAGTCAATCTCCAAATCTTTGTGGCTTAATAAAATTAAGATTTCTTTTTCTTATTTGGAATACATATTTTTGCCATGTTAATCAGAATGATTACACTTACAAGGTCACTCAGTTATCCTTGATGATGGACCAGGTACCATCTTGAAGATAGTTTGTCGTTGTACTAGAGGAAAGGATTCCTGCCTTTAGATAATTGTTCCTAACTTCTTGGTTAGAGTTTTCCATGTCACTCCCAGAAGTTTAAGGAAGCTTTGATGTGCAATCCTATCACAAGCTCAGGAAGTAGAGTCCAGGAATATGAGGTAGACAGTATTAATGACTAGTTCAGCACTGAGTCAATACTTTTATCCCCTCCTCCCAAATATACCCTAGGAAGACTTCAATGAGTTTGAGATCATTAGCATAAAAAGAGTTCGTAGTTCAAAGAAAGAGGAGTATCCATGGAGGTAGAAATATGATGATGGACAGTGAGGACTGGATCATGCATTCTAGCAGACTTAATGTCAGATCCCTATATTAAGTAAGGTAATGATCTAATTAGAGCGAGAGTAGTGACACCAGTGAAGTCTAATCAATTCCTCCTGGATGTGGAAGGGGAGCCATTGATTTCTAAGGAAAAGCCATCTATTTCTGAACTCACACCAAGCTTTGATGGTCTCTAGCTGTGCCACCATAAATCAGAGGTGCTTTCAAATGCTTCACCTTTTTACACTGAGTGAACAGTGTGAACTGAATGGCAGGCTGTTTAGTCTGCAGTGCCATTGGTGTGAAGGAGAAGTGCAGAGCAGTGCGTGCTGTTTGAAGGAGCTCTGCTGTTTTGTGGGTTTTTTGTAATCACAGTGCGTGGATTCTGTTCTTTCACAAATTGAGGAAACTTGCGAGTATTAAAGAAATGCAAATACCGTCTGAAATTAAATGAACTGTGTATCAAATAGACTCAAATTCATTAAAATGGATTGAATCAAAATTCTTTATTAGTGTGATTTTCTAGTTTGTAGGACAATGTTTAGCCACTTGTGGAGAGTGAAAGAAAAGGCTTTGTTTTGCCTTCTAGAAATCTATTAGGATAAAATGATAAAAGGTAGATTAAACAGGAGACCAGACATACACATTTATCATGTGCAGGAAGTCAGTCCCACTGAGTAATTGACAATAGTCCCGTATAATTCAGAGATTTATATTCCTTCTTTAAATAGAGGTAAAAGTGAAGATGGAGGGATATGGATAATTTTTAGGAGAATAGCAAATGATTGTTAGCAGAATTCTGTGACCCTGAAAAGACATACTTTATCCTGGAACAAAGACCTTGGTCTTGTGAATACGATGATGCCTTGTAAATGATTGTATTTGGAATATCAGATAGGACCAAACTAGAAGGCAATTCTGTGTAGCTAAAGCTTTTCTAGAATGTCAGTAGACTTTGGTGTTTCTCCCAGTGATTTGATTGAATTAAATGAAAACTCATGGAAGGGGCTGAAGGAAGTGTCTCTTTGCTGTTTGTTTGTTTGTTTCTAAGAAGAAGTTGATAAGGGCCCATCAGAGGAAGTCCTGCTCTCCTAGGTTCTTTAATTTGACTTGATCAGCACACCTGGGAAAGTCTCTGACTGCCTTAACAGTCAAGGGATTGCTGCAGGGAGAATGGGGGGAACAGTGGAGCATACCAGCCAAAGGCTTTTCTTCTTCATTTTGTAGGAAAATGTTATGTGATGTTTCAGCCTTTCCTGTAATAAAATGAACAGAACTAATCAGTAAGGTTCACAGCAATACTTATGAAAATGTTTCCTGACCTCTTCAGTACAAAGGGGTTCCTTTTCCCCCTAATGCTGTAGACTGTTGGGACACCAGTTTCCAAGGAAAGATCAGTGTGTCAGATAATCTGAAGTTCCAATCAGAAAGGAAAGGAAACGCATTTTGCTAAGTGAATTAAATAAGATACAAAAAAGACAAATGCTGCCTGTGTGTTTTTTTCTTATGTGAGGAAGTGAATAATAACAGAACAAGAAGTCCTGGGTTCCAGGCACTGCTACCAGAACTGTGCAGGCAGACAAGGATGGGATGGATTTGATGTCCATGTTGGCTATGTGTGTATTATAAAAATGATTCTTATCAGTATTGTAAGATAATTAATGTCTGTTTACCAAAGCTAAAATAAGATAAAAGGAAGTTTTTCAAATGCAAACGAGAGACATTGAGATGGGTAACATACAAATATTGTCAGTGGATGTCATGTAAGTATTGTTCTTAATCTAGTGCCTATCAAAATACGAATTCATTATCTCATATTTTAGCGATATCCAAATGGTTTGCACTGGGCTAAGGTCAAGGTGCTGTAATGACTGTGTTCCGTCTGCAGTTTTCTGGGGTGGGGGGATTCATTCTTTTTCTTGTTTTCTCCCAGCCCTCCTAACTGAACTCCTTCCTCCAGGCTCACAACCAATAAGATAGCATTCTCCAGTCTCTTTCTGACTTGATTAATTCTCACTCCCATTTTGTAAGAACCCTTATGGTCCTACCTGTGTGATTCAGAGTAATCCCTCCATCTCAAACCATTAATTTAAACAAATCCCAGTGAAGATGTATAAACTTAAGCAAAGGGTCAATCGCATTTGTTTAGAAATAGTATGACAGTCTTGACTTAGTAGAAGGATTTATGGAATCATCCCATTTTAATTAGGGATGTAAATTTAAAAAATAGAACTGTCTAACCTGGGCTTATAGGACCTCACAGACTCTGGACTGACAGCTAGGGAGCCTGCATGGGACTGACCTAGATTCTCAATATATGCGTGACAGTTGTGTAGCTTGATCTACCTGTGGGACTCCTGCTGGTGGAAGCAGGGCCTGTCCCTAAGACTTTAGCTGGCTTCCAGGGACCTATGCCTCATATTGGGTTCCTTTGGCCAGCCTTAATGCAATGGGAGGAGCTTAGTCCTACCTCAACTTGATATGCCATGCTTTGTTGACACCCATGGGAGGCCTTCCCCTTTCTGAATAGGAACAAAGAGGAGTGGATGGGGAGGCTTTGGGGGAAGGTGGGGGAGAATGGGAGGAGAGGAGGAAGAGGAAACTGTGGTTGGGATTTAAAATAAATTTAATTAATAAAAAATTAGAACTGTCATACTATACAGCTATACTATCCCTGGGTATATAATCATATTTAAACATATAGCAGAGATACTTGTAATTCATTCATTTAAATTAACAATGGAGAATGAAACTATGTCATTTGCCGAAAAATAGATGGAAGTGGAGATCATCATGTTAAGCAAAGCAAGTGAGGCTCAGAAAATTAAAGTTAGGAGATATCTATTTGGGAAGAGGAAGGTAACCAGCAGGAAGAAGGGGACAGCCAAAGGGAGCTGTGGTATTGAGTGTAATCAAAGGATATGTTATATATGTACGAAGAGATGCAAAAGGAAACCCATCATTTTATATGATGAATATGCAAGGACAATTGTTAAAAGGATCCATAATGTACCTTTTGCAAAATTACCTATTCTATGTAAGGTAACGAAGCTGTTAGGATGTAGACATTTATGTGTCATCTTTTTTACCACAGAAATGGAAAAAATTAAACCTAAAAGAAGAAGTAAACAGTGGATAAGCCAAGGCTTTAAACATTCACTTCCCATCTCTCATCAATTCCACTTGGTCTGCCTACTTTAGTCAAAGACAACTGATTTGAAATCCCATCCTTTGTTTGTTCAGTGCAAAGCATGGCAGACTAATACAAAGAAGGCTCAGCTTCACTTGGAATCTAGAGAACATTGCACCAACTTGAGGGGAAGCTGACAGGTGACGAATTATTCTGAAAGCCACTGGACACTGGAATTGTGTATTATGCAAATATATTCAATCCCTTAGCATTGTTGAAAAGTTTTCATAGGTAATTATGGGAACTGTAGTATTGGCCTTTCTAGAGTTTAATGTTTTCAGTGGATGCTCATGAATAGTGCTATTATACCTAAGAATAAAATCGCTCACTTCCAATTGAAACACTCATTAGCAAACTTTTAAATGGCTACATTGTCTGAAGCCTGATTAGAGCTGTAAGACTGTGATGAATGTTGCTCATTACATAGATTAAGCTTTAGCTTTGTGCACACTACTTTATTGCCTAATAATGTGAAACATTTTACACTGAAAGAGAGTCAGGTAGACAAATGAGAGTATTTTAATCAGTTGACTTAGTGGTACCATCAAAATCCCCATGAAAGGTCTAGACATTTTGGAAAAATGTCACCTCTTTGATAATTAACACTTGGAAGTAAATTGGTTTCACATGAGCTGAGAAGTCATTTGAGTTTTCTTCCTGTGTGAGATGTGCTACTGATAACAATTGAAGTATGTATAGCTCCCTGCTTAAAAACATTAGAGCTGGCATTAACAGTCAAGGCATCCAGTTTAAATCTGTTTCCTGGACAATTTTAATACTAGGAATCTAACTGGAAAAAAAAATGTCTACTTGTTTGCCAGGCAAGGTAAATCAGGTAGAACCACAGCATGCTGTGTGCTCTTAATTGGACTATTAATATGATGGATGAAGACTATCATTTAAAATTTTATGGTGTAGAACAACATGGCATACAAGCTCCCTTCTGTGTGTGTAAGCAGATGAACAAAGACAACTAAAACCTCATAACGTCTCATGTGCAAGCTGTAATTGATGAAAAAGCTAATTATGCCTTTTTGAGAGGGAGATCAAGAATATATAAATCGTAGATGTATTTATTCATGAAAACAATCCAGCCCATAGAAATGAGGATAGGAGTTATACAGGTTTATGAAGTAGAAAATATAAGAAATACACTTGAGATTTTTTCAAAGATTTTTCTGGCCCCTTCCCAATTTTGTTTAGTTTCCTCATTTGGTTTAGGCCTGTTTCTCATTTAGAAATATTTTCCTCATGTGAATTCGGATTCAAAATTTGAAATCTGTAAATAATATCATTGTAAATCAGTTTTGTTATCATTGATTTTCACTATTTAACTTGATCGTAGGAATTTTAAACATTTTTATCTGAATATCTTTCTTTAAATTTTTCTATTGCATTTATTTGTGGTTGTGTGCATGTGTGTGTGTTTGCGTGTGTGAGTGTGAGTGTGTGTGTGTGTGTGTGTGTGTGTGTGTGTGTTTGTGTATTAAACACAGCATCATGTTGTACGTGTGGAGATCAAGAAATGGCTTTGAGAGAGTTAGTTTTCTTTTTCCACCATGTGGGTCCTGGGGATTCAATGTAGGGTGTTTGACTTGGAGGCAAGTGCCTTACCCTTCTAAGCCATCTCATCAACCTTATGGGCAATCTTTAAAACAGAAAAGCGTTCTTTGTTGATTAATAAGAACTATATGTTCTTATATAAAAATATCAATCGTATAAAATTCTCATAGCAGTAAACGTTGTGTTTATAAATCTCAGGTTTTCTTAACTTTTAAGTGTTTTTTACTTACAAAATAAAATTATAGCTAAGTATGGTGATTCATGACTCTAACCCTAGAATTCAGGAGACTCAGGCAAGAGATTGAGAATTGTGTGCTTGAGAACAGTTGAGCTACATAGGAAGAACTTGTCTTAAATAAAATAAGTTTTTAAAATAAAAATGTTTTAAAATAAATTAAAGGTTTTAATATATAATATATATATGCTACACACATATGCCATGCTACACCAAATAATTAAAATTTATTGATTCATATAGCTCTCTCTCTCTTTCTCTCCCTCTTTCTAATGAAAGCATTTAAAATTGATCAGCATTCCCACGAGCAATGTATTATTGTTGACTATTGACATCTAATGTGTAAGAAGGCTTATAAATTTCTTGTATCAAGGTAACATCTCCTCAGAACCTGACCCCCAAGATACAGCCTCTGCTAAGGTCTACTCTACTCTATTTCTATGCATATAACTAAGATTGAACGTGGAAGTAAGATGATGCAATTTTTTTTCCCTTTCTTTCTGTTCCTTATTTTACTCAGCATGAGATTCTCCAAGTTCACCTACAGTGACGCAAGTCACAGGATTCCCATGTGGTTCTCTAAGATCACCCATACTGACACAAGTCACCTGATGCTCTTCCTTTAGTAGGTGAACTTTGTGCATTCCACATTGTTTGATTCATCTTTATTGGACACTAAAGTTGATTTCCTGACTTAACTATTTGAATATTGCTGCAGTAAACTCTGGTGTGCAGGCATATCTTCAGTGAACTAATTAATTTTGCCTTATGTCCCCAGAAATGAGCTTGCTGGATTACATTGTAATTCTATTTTTAGTTTTTTTGAAGAACTTTTGTTCTGGTTTCATTTATGCCCTTAATAACTTACCTTCCCACCAGCAATAAACGGGGCTATTTTTTCACTAAGTTTTAGCCAGTAATTGTATTTTTTTTTTTTAGCTGTTGTCCTTCTAATATGTGTGAGGTGGCATCTCACCATGGCTTGCATTGACATTTCCCTGATATTTTGTGATGTTTAGCAATTTTTCATATTCTGTTGAACTTTTGTATGTCTTCTGTGGAGAAATGGTTTTTAAAGTCTGTTGCCCATTTCTAATTGGGATAATTGGACTCATTTTCTTTTGTTTTTGCAATTGGATTGTCAGAATTCTTTACACAGTTTGGACAAAATGTCCTTATCAGATATGTGTTTTGGATACTCTCTTTAATTTGATATTGGCTTGTTTATTTTGCAAGGAAGAAAATATTTCATTTGAGGCTTCCTATCTCTTTATTTTTCACTTTATTTTTTTGTGTCTTGGAGCTCCCATACATGTCATATATATCATATACAAATATGTCATATATTGCATAATATATTAATTTATCCTACCATTAAAATGTTATAAAATATTTTCTATAATATAATTTATGTGTAAGAATTATTGCTTAGACTCATATCTTGGAGCATGCCTTAGTGTCTTTTCCAGTTGTTATGATAAAATAATCAGATAAAAACAGTGTAAGGGAGAAAGGGGTTTTTTTTGGCTGACATTTCAAGAGTGCCTTCTACTGTTGCCAGGAAGTCACGGTAGCCGGTGCTTGAAGCAGCTGTCCCTATCACATGCACCATCAGGAACCAGAGAGCAATGAATTCACCCTTTGCTCATCTTTTCCTCCACTGATAGCCCATGACTGCAGTCAGGAAATAGAATTATCTAAAGTGAAGTATGTCTTCTCACCTCTGTTAAAGCAATAGAAATAAACATCACAGGAATTCCCAGAGGTCAATCTCTCAGGTGATTCTAGATTCTGTCAAGCAGACAAATCGCGCTATTATATGACATATATAATCATTCGTACACATACGTTAAGTGCCTTGTAGCATTTGAAAATCTATGTATTGTCAACTCCTCCATTTTCTGGTCTTATAGTCAAGCCTTTAAATAATTTTAATTAGTTTCTGTATATGGTATAAGGTAAAGGTTAATTTCATTCTGCCTACTGATGCCCAGTTTTCTGGAAATATTCTTCTCTGTCTATCGAGAGCAGTGTTCTTCTTTATGCTCTGCAGCTTAGGTTTATTGTGTAACGTTCTCCTGGAACTGAAACATTTTCTCCATGGGAGAGGAAAAGAGACTGGGGAAGAAAAAAAATACATACAAGATACAAGGGAGTGGATGAAACTTGTAAGTCCTAGGAAGCTCCTGAAAATTTAAGATTCTCAAAGTCCCTCTACAGGGTTCACTGACTAGCAACAATTGTTAGGGAGAGGAGACTCTACAGTCAGCCCAGATGCCTCTAAGCCAGGCAAGGAACAAAAGAGATGCATCTTTTAAGAGATGCATGTGTCTTTGAGTCACTCATGTTTCGGTAAGCATCCTCGGCACTCCTGTTCCTAAACTCAAGAATCTTGTTAGTTCACTAGGCTATATTTGGGTGGAATTTTTTCTTTGGTATGCTGTCAGTGCCTATCTGGGATGAGTAGACATTTGTTTATGTGTCTCCTGGAAAGTCATAGGTTCAGTGCTAGAGGAGAGGTTTAGTGAGCAATGTAAAAGTGTCCCACCTGCTCCATTTGATGCATCCTTTCTTACATTTGTGCTATGTTAAATCATTACATTCTCTTACTTAGTACCTCAGCTCTTGGGAAGTTATTTTTATAACTTGTGAAGAGTAGTTCAATGGATATTACTGCATTCCTTATGCACCAATTCTCATTTTTCTTCCTATGTGAAATAGCTAATACATAGTTTATTGCATAGTGGCCATTAGCCAAGCATTATCCTTATCCACTTGTCTGACTTTCAGGTTAGTTAAGTATAAGTATTTACTTAAGAACTTATTGAACGACATCTGTCAATCATGTGATAGTGGTAAATATAAAACATTCCTTATAGAACAAAAACAAGGCAGGTTGGAAGGATAGTTAAGAGCCTCATTGTAAATCTAGGATTCTAAAGGGGAAAGGATTTAACAGCATGAGATAGTTTCTAAGCAAGGATTAACAAATTCAAAGCTCTGCTGGTTGTAAATTATGTGCAAGTGTGATGATCAGATTTCAAGCCTTTCACCACAGACAAAACTGTCCCTAGAAGTAGGTGTCTTGCTTAGTTCTTTTGCCAACTTGATACCAGATAGGAAAAGGAAATATCAATTGAGAAAATGCCTCCATCAGATTACCTATAGGTGAATATGTGGTACATTTTCTTGAATAATCATTAATGGTAGGAAGGCCAAACTCATTGAGTGTGGTACCTTGGACATCCTGCTCAAGGACATATAAGATAGCAGGCTGAGTAACTCATTAAGCAGCACTTCTCCATGTTTTCTGATTAAGTTCCTAGCTCCAGGTTCCTACCTTGAGTTTCCACCCTGATTTTTCTCCCTAGTGGGTGAAAACTGAGCTTAAACAAACTCTTTCCTAATTAATTTGCTTTTGGTCATGGTGTTTGTCACACCAATAGAAAGTGAACTAAAACAGAGGATATCACACTGGCTAAGGAGATAATATTGGGGACAGATGAAAGCTCAATGTCTGATATGAAAAAAGGGGAAGTGAGAGTAGATGGTAGGTTTATGGAAAGGAAGTGCGGCTATGTGTATTAGAGCTATAAACCTATATTAGTCTGAAAATGACTAACCATATTTTCACAGTTGTTAATAATAATCTAATCTTCAGTTGGTATTTTGTGGGATAGTATTTCCAGAATCTCTTGAGGACACCAAAATTCAGATATGTTCAAATCACTCATATAAAATGATGTTGGATTTACAAGTAACAGTGCATATCATCTCATATGCTTTGAATCAGAACAGATTATTCATAAGTCTTATACAATGCAGGATTTTCAAAAAAGCTATTAAATATATTTTATTTTTTAATTAAAAATAGATTATTTTCTCATATACATTCCACCACAGTTTCCCCTCCCTCCACTCCTCCTAGCTCTCTACACGCCCTTTTCCCCCAGAGCCACTCCTCCTCCATTTCCCTTCAGAAAAGAGCAGTCCTCTGAGAGACAGCCACCAAACAGGACAAAATAAGATACAATAATAGATGGCTTGTAGGAACTCATGAACTTTAGGCCAACAGCTGTGGAACCTGCATGGGACTGGACTATGCCCTCTGCGGATGGGAGAGGGATCAAGATCTATCCCTGATGCATGAGCTTGTTACCTATGGTGGACCACTTTGCTCAGCCTTGATGCAGGGAGGAGGGGCTTGGTCCTGCCTCAGCTGAATGTACCAGGCTTTGCTGACTTCCCATGGGAGCCCTTACTTTTTTGGAGGAGGGGATGGGAGGTGGGGAGGGGAAGGATGGGGGTGAGCAGGAGGAGGGATGAGAGGGGGATCTTTGATTGTTATATAAACTGAATAAAAAAATTCTTAAATTAAAACAAACAAACAAAGAGATGGCAAGCCCTCAAATCCAGGCTGGATAAGGCAACCCAATTGGAGGAAAAGACTCCCAAGAGCAAACAAAAGAGCCAGAGAGAGACACACCCACTCTTACCCTTAGGGGATCTCACAAAAGCACCAAGCTTACAGCCATAACATACACACAGAGAAGCTGGTTCAGACCCTTGCAGGCCCCATTTTGCTGCTTCAGTCTCTGTGAGCCCTGCTTAGTTGATTCAGTGAACTGTGCTCACCTAGAATCCTCCATCCTCTCTAATTCTGGATGAGTATGTTCAGCACTGATTCATGTTTTAAAAAACATTTGATAACCAGGCTACAATCCTCAGCCCCAAAGAAGCTAGGTAACAGGGATGGCCCTGAGAGGGATGCACGGATTTCCCTGGGAAGGAGAAATAGATGAGATCTCCTGGGTAAACTGGGGGTAGGTAGGGGGTTGTGCATTGTGGAGGGAAGGGGATGGGGAGAGGGGAACATGAGGGATCAAGTTGGTCAAGTTGGGGGCAGGACAGAGTGGGAGAATAATAAAAAAGTTATCTTGATAGAATGGGACATTTTGGGGTTAGGGAGAAACCTGGTACTAGGAAAACTCCCAGGAATCCACAAGGATGACCTCAGCTAAGACTCCTGGCAATAGTGGAGAGGATACCTGAACTGGACTTCTCCTGTAATCAGACTGGTGACCACCCTAAATGTCATCAGAGAGCCTTCATCCAGTGACTGATGTAAGCAGATGCAGAGATCCACAGCCAAGCACTGGGCCGAGCTCTGGGAGTCCTGTTGAAGAGAGGGAGGAGGGATTGTATAAGCAAGAATGGTCAAGATCATGATGCAATAACCCACAGAGGCAGCTGACCTGAGCTAGTGGGAGTTCAAGGACTCTGCACCAACAGATAGAGAGCCTGCAGGACTGAACTAGGCCCTCTGTATGTGAGTGAGACAGTTATGTAGCTTGGTCTGTTTCAGGAGCCCCTAGCAGTGGGGTCAGGACCTGTCCCTGGCACATGAGCTGGCTTTTTGGAACCTATTCCCTGTACTGGGATGCCTTACCTAGCCTTGATGCAGGGGGAAGGAGCTTAGTCCTGCCTCAACTAGATATATCATGCTTTGTTGACTCCCATGGGAGGCCTGTCCCTTTCTGAATGGAGAAGGAGTGTATAGGGTGGGGTAGATGGGAGGTGAGGAGGAGAGGGAATGGGAAGAGAGGAGGGAGGAGAAAATATGGTTGGCATGTAAAATGAATGAAAAAAATTAATAAAAATATGTTGTTGGTTGAGTCTATGGTGTAAGAACTGATGATTAAGAGAGATGATCTTAGAAAATGAAATGCATTTCAGAAAACATAATCTAAACAGAACAATAAAATGGGGAAGTGAGAGAAGTTAGGGAAGGGAAAAAGCAGGATCAGAATATTTTGTATGACAAAAGTGTTTTTCAATAGAAAGAGACAAAAAATTCCACAAGAAATACTAAAAAAGTAGAAAATGTTCAGAAATATAAGATTATATATATATATTTTATATATATATTATATTTATATATATATTTTATATATATATATATACCTTTTTTGAAAACACAACTTAAAACTGACTGAAATATCTTAATAATTTTAGAAATAAGTTGTTTGAAGACAAAATTTTATAAAAGTATGGATTGATTGCCATCAGTGAGTCCAAGATAAAACATGCAAATTTAGGATATTCAGCCATACAGTGTAGCTGGAGTTTTCTCCAGTCCTGCCTGGTCCACAGTCAGGAAAGATCTCTCTCACCCGCCAGTCCCACAGCCACTTTGACCCAACTGAGTAAACACATAGAGACTTATATTGTTTAAACTGTTCAGCCTAATGGCCCAGGCTTCTACCTATCCAGTTCTTACATCTTAAATTAATCCATTTCTATAAATCTACACCTTGCCACATGGCTCGTGGCTTACCGGCATCTTCACATGCTGCTTGTCATGGTGGCGGCTGGCAGTGTCTCCTCCCACCTTCCTGTTCTCTCAATTCTCCTCTCTGTTAGTCCCGCCTATACTTCCTGCCTGGCCACTGGCCAATCAGTGTTTTATTTATTGACCAATCAGAGCATTTGACATACAGACCATCCCACAGCAAGACAGCATAAACAGGATATTTTGAAATGTTAGAATTTAAAGTAAATATTGGTTATGGTTTAAGGCAGAATGGTAGAGCATATTCTTATTAGAATTTTATAATATTTTTAAATAATTTCATATGTCATGTTGTGTACTTTTGTTAACCATAACTTCCAGAGCTACCTATCAAATAAAATATAGCCAAGATTAACACTAACTCCACTGTAAATTCATGTAGCTGAAAACATGTTGTTGAGATCAGGGTGAATACTCTGTGGAATAGAATCAATTCTTTCAGTATTCTAATGTACATTAAAAGCTGCCTGCATGATTGGATCCTAAGCAATTGATGTTTCAGGAACTTATTTGTATATCAATGAAAAAATGCTAATTCATAAAACTATCAGAAACTAAACACAGTATCTTTTCTCTGCCATGTATGCTTCACACAGAAATTTATTACCAACAAAATTTTCTTTATTATGTGACATGAATCTGGTCAGTACTCTCATTATATCTCATTATAGTCCATCTATATCTCATTTAATCCATATTATCATTTATTAGTACATCTGCTTTTATTTTAAATAGTTATGGCCAAAGAAACTGCTGCTTAGAGGTTTAAGTAACTTGAGAGAGACATTTAAGGTCCTTCTGTTTAGGATGAAAACTTAGAAGTTTTATAATGTAGAAACAGATTTTTCTTATAGAGGCAAAAACGAGATGTGCCAAGAAGGGGAGGCTGCATGTGTAAAGAATGTCTTAAAATCCTAACTTTTGAACAATGTGATTGAGTTTATTTTATATTCGTATGATATTTATGTCTCATGGATATAGTTTTTTAATCATATATAAAAGCTTTTGTTTATAAACTTTTATCAAGAAAGAAAATATGATGTTTTAGCAGGATGAGAATCCAAAAATTTATCTTAGGTTGTAAAGCACCAAAGGTACAAAATCCTTTTCTCAACAAATTAAGCTAATTTTGGTTCATTTATTTTTGTTTGTGGTGAGGACTATACTCAGGCCTTTGAAATGCAAAGCATGTGCTATGTCACTAAGCCACACTCCAAACCCCCAAATGTACATATGTGTTAAACATATGATTTGGTATTTATCAAATTTATTCTGTGAATTACTAGCAGTCTAACCTATGCTTGAATTTATAGAAAAAAAAATGAAACTGTCTTTACAATAAAAAGACAGCGTTTATTACAGCCAAAGCTCTCAATCTGTTACCCATAAACACATATCCAGCAATAACTGTAAAGACATGCTATAAACAAGCTGCAGTACTGTTTGTCCACAAGCAAGGAAAATAATCTCTATTAAAGTACTTGTATATATTGTGAAAAGTTACAAAATCTTGCCATAGCTGAAAAGATCAAGCAGGCCATAAACCTGAACAACTTCAGTATCTCCCCACATTAGTATCAACTTGGTCAAAATATTAATTATTAAAAGTCTCAGAAGAAGCCCAGCTGAGATCCTTGATCCAGATATGAACATATGGGCTTGGATGGGAAGACCCATATGAGTTTCTACTTATTTTAACAGTAGTGGAGAAAAAACTCTAACAAGGATTTGAAGTGTTGTTTAAAGATACTATTTAATAAGGGCCAAGTAACAGGAAGTCCCAGAATGACCATTGTAGGCCTGTTTATGGTACAAAATATCCTTTCATCTCCAGAGTTTATCTCTCTATTTTCCCATCTATATTCCAATGGATCACAGTGAGAGAAAAGTTGAATAAAGTGATTTTTACTTTTTAAAAATTACAAATTATAAAAATCATTATTCTTTACTTTTTGATGTCTGAGTAGATTAGCATAGAAGTCCAAATGTTGCCAAAACAGAATTTACATTTTTTGTGAGTGTCTTGAGTGTTTTTTTTTGGGGGGGGGAAGAGACACCAGGACCATGTCAGGCATCTCTAACAGAGGATTGACTGGGTTTGGCTTACTGTTTCAGAGGTTTAGCCCATTATCATCATGGAGGGAAGCATCATGGCATGCAGGCAGACATGGTATTGGAGAGGTAGCTGGGAGTTCTACATACGAATTGGCAGGATTGAGAGACAGAGATTGATTTAGAGACTGGGCCTGGATTGAACTTCAGAAACCTTAAAGCCCACCCCCAGTGACACATTTCCTCCAACAAGGCCACACCTACGCCAACAAGGCTGCACCTTCTAATAGTGCCACTCCTTATTGGCCTCTATGAGCTGTTTTCATTCAAACCACCACAGGAAGAGACAACAAACCAGATTATACAATGTTAAGTTGGTCAAAGATAAATCACTGGAAATTTTAGAAGACACGAGGCTGCTTTGGTAGGAAGACATCTCAAGAGTGGACAGACACATCAGGTTAGGGGCTGAGGGTGCAGAGACCAGGGGAATAGCTGGGGAGGCTATGAGAGCATATGGATCTGTTCTCTTGAACATGGGTTTCTAAAAAATTGTCTGCCTCTGCAAAAGCAGCTAGAGACATTTAAGGTCTTTCTGCTTAGGATGAAAACTTAGAAGTTTTATAATGTGGAAACATATTTTTTCTTACAGAGGCAAAGACTCGATGTGCTAGGAAGGGGAGGCTATGCATGCACTTGATCTGTGTGTTGGAGGAAATGTGTGACAGGAGAGGAAACAGCATGATGGATTGTGTGAAGACTGCAGTGTCTGAACACGAACTCCTACAGCTCAACAGTACTGTCTTCAGTAGGAAAAGCAACATAAAACAGGAGGAAGGCTGTGTCACGTTGTGGACGGCCTACTAGGGATGATGTCAACATTTGTCTAGGGGGAGAAAGAAACTTTAGATGCTTTAGAAAAATACACAGTCGTGGAGAACATTTGATATTTGAAAAACCCTTTAAGCCAATATCCCTGGGAGAGCCCAACCTTAGTGGACTCTGACTTTCAAAGGTTCTTAATAATATAAGTTAGGAAAACCTGCTTCATCATGCTGGGAATTGAAAAGATACATTGAATAGGTGCTCAGTTACCTGAGTTTATCCCATAGGCTTTCAACTTGTAGTATGGAAAATCTATTTCTCCCTTGTTCTACCTTTATTGATGAGGAGTCTTATAGTATTGTAATTAATGGCAGAATATAGGGCCTGAAATGGAAAGTTCATTGGCAAAGAAGTTAGGGTATGAGTACAAATCATGGGCATAAATGATTTTTCAATGTTTACCTGGCTGTGGGCAACAACATAAAATGAAATTAAGCAAGCCATAGCTATAAATTCATTGTAATCTTGCCTATTAAGCACTAGTTTGAATGACCTAATGATAAGTAACACCCTGAAAGAAACATATGTTTGAATGATTATAAATCACAATTAGTTGAATAGCTACATGTCTTCAATAAGAAAAAGGAAAATCTGTTTGGCTCACTGCTTATGAACAGTGTGTGGGGCAGTATTTTAAGTAATACATCCCTAACTACTTTCAAAATTCTACGATGACTCAAGCTGCCACCCTAAATATGAAGAAGACAATTTATTTTTATTTTATGCACAGAACATATATATATATATGTGTGTGTGTGTGTGTGTGTGTGTGTGTGTGTGTATGTGTGTGTGTGTGTGTGTATATATATATATATATATATATATATATATATATATATATATGAGAGAGAAGCTTTTATTATGGAATTATTCAGAAGATTTATTACATTTACATGTATAGGTAATATTCAGCACTAACACTTACAGAAGGTCAAATCATAGCTTTGGCTCTCATTCATTTGTTGTTTCTTTAACTTTGTCTCACTCAGACTTGTAATTTCAAGCCTTCATTTTTCATTTAAAGACTTATTCCTTTTGTAGTGTTTTCCTTTCCTGATAACATTTTTGTCTCTTTCTTTCAGCTGAAGCTTCAGTAAAGTCGACTCCAGTAGATATTTGTCTTTGCTTTTCAGCTTCCTGAAAGGACATAGTCTGAGTAGCATTTTTCTTTCACTAGTCAGAGAACTGGTGCACATTCTTAAGGAGCATCTCCTAAATACCCCATATAGAACAACAAAGGACAATTTCTTTTTCAAAATATATTTTAATATTTTTTATAATGTATTTGATCACATTGTTTCCCCTCTCCCAACTGCTCCCAACTCAAACTTCATGTACTTTTCTTTCTCTCAAAGATAATGTATTATAGCATGCATCTGACTATATCACTCTAGGTATTTTCTTTCCCATTGTTCTATTTAACTTCCTGGGACAGCTATAGAAATAAATGTGGCCTTTCTTGAGGACCAAAAACCAGTAATGTATAATGTGTGTTATATATGCTATCAGAAATAAATTTATTTCTTAGTGCATCTGAATTTCTCCATCCATTCACTCACGCTGTTCTAACATCTCTCAAATTACTTGCAGCTTTCAAAGTGGACCATATTAGCATGCTTATAGGCTATTGGACATGAATCTATCTCAGTCTAGAATGTCTCCTTCCCATACAATACACTTGAGTACTCTACATCCAAAGAGACTTCATTCCACTGCCCTTTACCTTTGTGAATTCACTTTTCCATGATGATGTTAATGGCTGTGCTGGTTAGCTTTGTCAACTTGACACAAAATGGAGTCATCTGGGAAGAGGGAACCTCAGTTGAAGAATTTGCTCCATCATATTGGCCTGTGGGCAAGTATGTAGGATATTTTCAACTGATGGGGGAGAGTCCCGCCAACTGTACATGGTTGCCACCCCGGCAGGTAGTACAGGATTGTATAAAGAAGAAAGCCAGTAAGTAGTGTTTCTATAAGTTCTCTGTTTTATTTCTTGCCTTGGCTTGTCTTAATGATGGTCTATAACTTGTAACCTAAAATAAGCCCTTTCCTTCCCAAATTGAATTTGATCATGGTACTTATCAAAGCAACAGATAAACAATCAAGAACAGAAACTGTTGTCAAAAGCATAGTGTTAAGGCTGTGCTGAACCCTGTGGTTTTGGGGGAGGACCTTAGGAAGATTCTGGAGCTTTGGGTTAGAAAAGGCCATTGAGTTCTCAGAGCACAATGAGCAGTTACAACAACTTTGAAAATAGGACTACTGAGAGGTATGCAGATAATGGAGGCCTGGCTTGTGTAATTGCAGAAGGAAACGAAGACTACATCAGGACCATTTATGTAATATTTTAGACCAAGATTCTGAGGAAGTGAAATGTTTTCTTCATTGGGAAAATCAGTGCTGGTTAGCTGGTGATGAAGAACATGCTCTGATTAATAAGAAACACATACCATTGAGGCGACAGCTTCTGGAAAGTATTTTGTTAGGGTCAGTACATAGTTGTTGTAGTCTAAAAGGGACCAAGGCTGAATCACAAAATGATACAATGCATAAATATTTTTCACATGGTACTAGTTTGGCAGCCTGAAATCTGGAGGACTGAAGAGGTCATGGGAAATGGTTCCAGGCCTGACAGAGGGAGAGGGTAAGAGTGACCTCTGGTGAAGATGCAGCCTCAGTTTCAGTGGAGACTCAGGCACACTGCAGAAGCCAGGAATGTGAGGTGACCACCAAGAATAGAAACTTGTGTGGAATGGAGCCTGACTGAGCCTTTGAGACAAGCTGTGTGTCCTGTGGATGGCAGAGCTAGAGAAGTTGATCTGTTCAAGCCCTTTGGGACCCAAAAGGTCACAAGTGAGTCCTAAATGTCAGATATAAGCAACAAGATTTGCTTGGAGCCACATTGATATAATTTGATTTTATATAAGTGTTACTTATTTTATGTCCTGGTTCTTTCTTCTTGAAATGAGTATTTAAATTATTTTGGATTTTACAGAAGGTCACAGTTAGGCGACTTTTGACTTTAAAAAAATTAAACTTTTTAAGTGTTGGAGATTTTACAAACTGTGGGACTTTAAAGTTGTACTCTACATTATGTTATTAGCATGAGATCTTGAAGATAAAGAAGAAAGGACAGGTTATGGTTTATAGTGATGTTTGCGTATTGAGTTGGTAAGAGATTGGATGTGCTGATTAGGTTTTGGTAACTTGACACAAATAAGAACTACGTGGGGAAAGGTAATCTGAATCAAAGAACTGTCTTCATCAAATTGACCTATGGGATTATCTGTGGGACTACTTTCTTAATTATTAATTTATGTAGGTGGGCAAATTCACTGTGGGAGCACCTACTCCTGTGAGCAGGTGGTCCTGGGTTGTATAAGAAAGATGGTCAACATAGCTATGGACAGCAATCCATTAAGCAATGTTCCTCAATGACCTCTGCTTCTAGGTTCTTGCCTCAGCTTCTCCAAGTACCTTTGATCATGGTGTTTATCACAGCAAATAGAACACTGGCTCCCCTCTTGCTGTATCAGAAACAACTGTAATTTCTGCTATGATCTTTTTCCTGGTGCTATGATTTTTTTCCTTCCTGAGATTAAGACTTTCTTTAGGGCTCAGGCCAGATCAAATCCATGACTAAAATTTAGCAACTAATATTGTGCTTAGAACATGTTGGATGAGTGAAGTTCCTCTATTTTTCACACATACAGACAGTTCCTATGCTGAATAGAAAATTATTCGTAGCCCTTGATAGAAAAACAAAGACTGACTACTAGGTAAAATAATGAGAGCATTGACAAAGGAACTAACACACTGATGTGTCTGCTCACATGTCTTTGTTCCCTCAAATTTACTACCAGAGTAAAATCACCAAGTGAGACAGGTCCAGGTGTTCTTTAACTTGTTTACTTGCAATCGTCATCTTCTGTTATATAATAAATTGCCTCTGATTTGACAGCCCGAAATGTCAAATTTCACTGATTCTCATTGTTAGGAATCATGGTATAGCTTCTCTGGACTCCTCTGGCTATTGTTTTCTAAGGAAGATTCAGACAGGCTGTTGGACTGGGCTTGCCATATAAAGACCTGACATGTTATACTATGTGATGTGGGCAAGATTTAGCTACCTATCTATAGACAAAATTCTAAACGGTCTTATTAAATGAGAAACACAGAGCCAAATACAGAGTTAAAAGCTCAAGAGATCAGAGCACTAGCAAATAGCCTTTAGATTAACACTTGTTGCTGTCCTTCCCATTCTCCTGTGTATCTGTCTTTTTAGTGCCTTTCTGTTCTACCTTCTCATTGGCTCAATCTCAACCACATGGTTTCCTCATCACTGCCTGTCTATACAGACCTCCAGGTCTCTATGGTTGGTACTGGGATTAAAGGATCAGGTCACCGCTTGGCTGTGTCCTTGACCACACAGGGACTCTGCCTGCCACGTGATCAGATTAAGGACGTGTGCCACCACCGCTGGACTTCTGCTAAATGGCTTTCTTTTAGCTCTGATCCCCAAGAAACTTTATTTATTAACATACAAATAAAATCACATTTCAGCACAAATAAAATATCACCATACCTGTCTGCTTTGAATTCAACAGTCTTAGTTCTTCAGTGGCTACTTACTGGGAGTCTCACTTAGTTCTTTGATGTGTGGGTTTCCCTACAGGACTGTTGTCGATATGGCAGCCAGAGCCAGGGTCCCTTAGAGAACTCATCTAAACAACAACCAAGGGTAGTCAGAGTTGAAGCCAGATTTTCTCTGAAAGTAATCTTAAAGTAGTATCTCACTTGCCACATCATTTTAACTAGAGTAAAGTCACTATTTTCTTTTCCAACTTAGAGTAGGGATAATGCACAGGTAGAGGACCAGTTGTGGGAAATTCAAGAACCATTTCAAAGTTGGAAGTACTACCACAGTTGTAGAATTTGCCAAAGAAACTATCAAGAAAATGTTCAGAAGATAAGAATTTATTTTGTAAGTAGTCATTCATATGTTAATCTTTGAAATACATGTGGGTCTTTGTAGAAAGGAACTTTACATTAGCTTAATATAAAGAAAAAGTTATTAATCTAGGTATCTGTTTAACAGATAAAGAAACTGAAACCCCCCAAAAGTGACTGAACCATACTTGTGGTTCCTTGTGGCTATGGATACAAATATTATTTCACTCACCTTAAAGTAATCATAAGGTAAGCATTTCTTAAGGTTAAAACATCGTTCTCAGATATCCACACAATGCATTTCTCTTTATGAGGGTGGAAGTTTGAATAAGTTGATTAACAACTATAGAATACTAGAAATACTTTCTATAAAGAAAGAACAGGTGGTCACTAAGAACTCAGGTGTTCCCTCCACAAAGATTGCATTGCTCTAAGTGGCTAGGGATAATGTTTGATTTTCACAAAAGAATTGCTGCACCTTTGAACTTCTTAGAAATACTGAGTTAAATGAAATTATCAGAACATGACTAATCTCTCTTCATAATTTATGAAAGAATCAGACTCAGTTTGAGTTAATATATAGTTGACAATGACATCTCTTGTGATTTTTCTATAATTGAACACATTGTATTTGACCTTGCATTTCATCTAATTTTTCAGAGAGGCTAAAACTTTTCGTGCAGCTTCTGCCCACTGACCATCAAAGATGCTAGGTTAATGTGGTCTTTCTACAAAATGAGTCATAATCTTCTAATGGCAGGAGGCAGTTGCCACTTGGCTTTTAACTCTGTTCCTCAGCAACATTACACTTCCCACACATCAAAGTGATAATGTGAGGGCAATTTGTCATGCTCTCTTGGGTGCCTTTATTTGTGGAAAGGGAAGGGATTTTCCACCTGTTCATGCCTGTGTAAGCCCAGGGCAGAGATCCTTGTCAGACTTTGATACGTGTGTAGCAGAGACAGAATCTCCAGGCAGAAACAGCCTTCTTAAGTTCACCTGTGGAAGACAACAATGATCGGGCAGTCATGTCAAATATCAAAGGTGGAAATTAACAGGAAACAAGAGCTTTATGATTGGAATTTTCCTTCTTTGTGTGTGTGGGATGCGTGTATGACTTACAATTTGGTCTTTCAGCAAGCTTATTTTTTTTTCAAATTTCCTATTTTAACCCTAGGAACTGATGAAAAAGAAAACACAACACAGTTTAACAATTGGCTCATGTTTCCATAGTTCCAGATTCCCATTTGTTGTGTTTCCATTGTCATTTCTCATACCCAAGGAGGAAGTCTTGCTTATCTGAGAGGTGTGTGGGGAGTACACGACAAAAGACAAATCTATAAAGTTCCTCTCTTGGGAAGCACTTGTAGAAGACAAAAATAAAAGTGACTAGAAATAGTGAATTTTCCCCATGAAATGCAGACATTGTTAATGGTGAGATGCACAAATGTAACCCTTAAGTAATATCAAAAGTATCTTCTTTTGCTAGCAAAACCATGATCCTAGCTTGATGTTACTTCCATACAAAATAAAAAACAGTAGTCACATGGCCATTACAGTGAATGTTTATGGTGTAAAATAAAACCTACCTTGTTAAGGAAATATATCACTTATTTTTTTAGTCAAAGTATCATTGATTTGTTTTCAACCCACAGGATGTGTCTGACATAGAACTTCTTTTGTTTGGTATAGAACTTTTCTTAGAAACAGTTGTGAACAGGACTAATGAGGCCCCCTCCCTCAGAGAGTTTCTCCTTCATGTGGGAGAACAATAATACACAAAGAGAACAGATATTCTGAACTTACACTCTAGATAATTATTACAAGGGGTAGGTTCAGTGGACAATTCATGGCGTTTGGGAGATGAGAAAGTTTCTATACCAGGTAGAGATGTCGGAGGAGCTCACGGATGAATGATTATTTAGCATTAATTCTTGTACTTTGAAGAAATGAAGACTCTGATGCAGTGATATAAACAATACTAAGGATGTTGACATAATTCAATTTATTCCTTAAAAACATCACTGTGTAGTGCAGAGGGAGCATTTGGGAGGAGTAAGAATTAGGACAATAATTTTATCTTTCTTAACACTTGAGTGTTCAACAGGCACTGTGTTAGATACACAAAAAGTAACAAAGTCTTTGTCTTCGTAGAGTGTAAAAGCCAGACATTATGTACATATATATATATGTATATATATATATACACATATATATGTATATATACATGTATGTGACAGGTACTGCAATGCTTGAGGGAGATGAAGAAGAGCATGTGTAAGAAGGCCACAGTCAAACTGAGAGCTAAAGGAATATGAAAAAGCTACATATGTCTAGATGTGAGGGGAGCCTAGTTAAGAATCTAAGAATCTGGTAAAGGAAGTTGATATGAGAAACGTCTTAGAGATGGTTGTCAGTTTGTTGTTGGATTTATAAATACATAAGAGTGAAGATTTTAAGAAGGCATCCCAGGATGCTTGGAGAAGGAAAGTTACTTTTCTCTGTGGATTGGTCACTTATAACCTAGTACATGACTCCATACCTGTGTGCATAAGGACAAGAAAAAAAGAGAACATGAGTTGGGAGGGGTCTGTGTTGGAGAGGAGCCTGGAGAGAATTGGATGGAGGAAGTGAAGGTGAATACGATCAAGGTACATTTTCTACATGTATAAAATTTCCAAAGAATTAAAAATTAAATTAATAAAATCTCTATGGCAACATGAAATCTAATATTTAAAATAGATTCATTAAAGATGACTTCCTATGAAAATAAACTATAGTAGGTTGTTGAGAATTTTGTTCTCTTGTTAAATTTCTAAAATATTTTTAAAAACTTAACTATAAACTAAGAAGAAATTGGACCGTATTAAACCTTGAAACATAATAGTTACATAAGCAATGATTTGACACCAGTAGAAAAATACATCAGAAATAATTGTATAATCTAACCATCTAAAGACATTTCATTGAATTATTAAAAGCGTTTAGACTATTTAAAATAGAATACTAATATAATGTGAATAATATGATTTTTATCTATTCTAATGTATCACAAAATTATGAAGAACTATAATTTTCTGGATATATTTAATGATATTAACTTAAGATATTATTTGAATTTTTAGCATATGTTTGGTGCTATGTATTATGTAGCTTGTCAGATATTAGCAACCTGGGTCACTGAAGATACACACTTACTTTGGGCCCCCAACTCCTGTGTCCCTAAGAACACACTAACTTCAGGAGAGTAGACTGAAGCCTGAATTTTAAAAGAAACACAAAGTCTGAAGACCACTTGTGAAGATGGGAGGAGTTAAGTCTCCTTGGTGAGATATGTATTAAGGCAATCCCTTAGTGCAGCTGCATATAAGGCTAAACTAGCCTGCTTTCTGAGTTGACTCAGAAAATGGTACCTTTTCCTCTTCATTTTGCTGGCTCCCTGTTTCAGGCACTCGTCAAAGCCTGGACACTCCAAGTGTACTCTCTCTAAAGACATTCTCATTTATAGGACACTGACAGATATTTCTCACTCTTCAGATTTTCTCAACTTCTAGTTCAGAAAACATGACTTTCTCTTCTTGCCATCTGCCTCCTTTCTCTTCTTCCAGGCAGAAGAAGAACTTTCCTGTTTTGTTTCTTCTGTCAAACTCCAATAAAACTGTCTCCAAAGCTGAGACTTGGAATGAGATTTCTTTGTTCTCATGTACCACCATGGTAAACATTTTCTATAAATAATGGGCACTTTAAAAATGATAAATATCTATGACAGCTACCCTATGTGTAATATCCATTTTGCAGTGCATGCAAGCACGGAAAAGTTAATCCATTTTCTCTAGGCTAAACAGCATTAAATGGTAGCCAGAGGTTGGCTAAGTAAAGTACTCTGGGACAGGACTTGCATCTTTAACTGTGAACTGGCAGTACCTTGGGCAGAAGAATCTACAGGATTAAAATATAAACGCTTGAAAAAAAATTAGAAACTATTCTGAGTTTTTTTATTATTATTATATTCTCGCTGCCTCAAAGTGCTACTTGCATCAATCTAAAATCAATTATCTTCTTGAGATTCGGTTTTTAACCTGCAGTGTCAGGAGTCTGCTCTAACTACTCTGCTCTAGGACCATCTGAAAATGGACCTCAAATGCAGTTTCTTTGTGGGCTGCAAGGGGACTCATAGACCCTTCATTCATTCGTCTTTTTCCTGGCAAGCAATTATTGTTTCATAGAAAATATGTTTACTTCAAGCAGATCTCCTATAAATAAAATCTAGGCAACAATCAACTAGCATTTCTGATGCCTGCTGTGTATAGGATACACTCAGAAAGATTTTTCCTGAGATATTAACATTGGAAATATTAAGAAATCTCAATCTTTTTTTTTTTTTTTTTGGAAGAAGTGGAGTCTTTCACTTTGAAACTTAACAAATTAAAAATTCTTGGAAAAGTGTGAGTGACTTCTCTTTTTGTCATTTATTAATGGCCATTATTAGGCTTTCTTTGTGCTAGATAAGAACTCTCCTTGTGCATTTTGCAACTTGTCATGGCCACCGGGATGCATTCTTAGTGAGCTCTGGGTTTTGTTTGTCAGACTGTATATTTTGCTATCTAATGCCTTTTGTATGATGTAACTGTGTGTTTTTATGATATAAGACCTGGAAAGAGTGACTTTGAATGTAGTTTCAAAAGGGGAACTAAAAGAGATTTGTTCACAAGGGGATATAGCAGCAAGTAGGGTTTATTCTTGATTGACCCCAAACATTTAGCCATATCATTCACCTGAATGACCTTTGGTGACAGGAGATACCAGGCAACAAGATTCTAGATCATGAAGGAACTTTCTGTGTGGTGGAGACTCATGGAAATGGCTTGGTGTGAGACTTAGCTGCGCTCTGAAGTATGTTACCACCAAAGCTGATGCGAGTGATCACAAACTTTCTGAAGCTGGCCCCAAGGCTGATGCAAGTGATCACAAAGTTTCTGAAGCTGGCCCCAAGGCTGACCTGACACTCTGAGCTGTATTTCAGTGTTCCCAATCACTCATTCTCTACATTTAATTCTTTAAGTTTGCTGAAATGTAAATTCTCAGCCAAAAATTTATTTCTTTGTCTACTTAATATAGCAATTTGAATAATACCAAGAGAAAATGGAAGCACAATTATAAGCTTTTTCTAAATTCGGAACTAGTCCTATATGCTATTTTTATATGTATTGTTAGCATAGAGCTCAGATAAAATTTAGTATTCGAGTATCGTCTTCTAAGCTCAAAAAGCAGCCATTTGAATGTGAGCACTCCATATCTCGGGCTCACAGAAAGGATTTGGATAGGAATTATAGAAAAAGTTGGAGAATGGGAATGATTTTTTAAAGCAACTTCTATTAAATTTTATAGTGGAAATAAAAGTTCAATGTGTGAACAATAACAAGAGTTATGAACAAGCACATAACAGGAAGAAGATTCTCCCATCAGCCCTAATATAAATAAGTGCTCACCCGCTCTCTCCATCCATTTTGCTAGCATCATTCAAAGACCATTCTTTTCACAATCACCCTGAAAATACATAAAATAAAGATCAATCACCATTTCCTCTTACATCCTTATAAAATACAGCATAGCTGAGATATGTTTTGGACAGTTACCTATAAAAAACTAAACTGTAAGTACTAATCCTAGAGAAAACAATACTACCCATCAACATACATGTTGCTATACTTTATATTTAGCTAGGTTATCAATTTGAGTCAACCCAAACCATGTTGTCTGACTATAAAATGTTAAGTCAACCTAGAAGAAGAAGTTTCCTGTTCGTTTTACAATGCTTCGTAAAGGCATATTTTTTAACAATTCGGAGGATGGAAAATATAATTTCCCAATGTCTAGACAAGAACATGCATATTTCATAATAATCTATCATTGAAAGATCAGCTGGATCTACATTATGCATGTCCATATGATGGAAAAGTAGAAACATCATTACCTCTACCTCGTTTTACATCTCAAGTTCCTGAGGCTCAGAGAAAATCAGGGCCCTGACCAACACAGGGTACAATTCTCTCATGTCGACAAACTCCAAAATCGTTTTTGTGCTTTGCATAAATAACACACACTGCTCTCTCTCCATTTCTTGTGTCAGGTCACCTCATCGTGTCCTCCTAGACACTGGATCCACATTTTTAGTCCTACAGGAATTCTGGGGTTCTACTCACCCTTTCCTTCACCCATAGTTGGAGTATATGCCCAGCCTTTTATTCCCCTACAAGCTCCACCCTTAACTTGCTCCTTCAAAGGCTTTCCCTTTCCCCACTCCTTTCTTGTTTCCTTATGCCCTATTCCCTTACTAGGAAGAAATATCCTTTCCAAAACTGGCATGAGATTTGCCTTCTATCCCAGAAACTGATCCAAGGACACCACTGTGTCCCTCTTCTACCTTTCCTCGGCCTCCATTTGTATACTCTCTCACTCTCCCAAATCCTCAGATCCATCTTATCCTCTGGCCCCTTCCCCAGTCAATCCCACTGTATGGGTTACCAACTCTTCTGCCCTTATCATCATAAACAACTTTTTATTACACTTAGACCCTTCTTCCTACATCTTAAAATCCCAATATCCATTACCCTTAACCAGACTTAGAGGCCTCAAACCCATCATTCAATCCCTTTTATCTAAATGGTTTCTATGCCTCTACATCTTCACCCTACAATACTCCCATATTGGTAGTAAAACAAACAAACAAACAAAAAAACTTTATGCCTTTGCTCCATTGTCCTTCTCCATGCTGTGTTTCCCAACCCTTATACTTTCCTCTCCACTATCCCTGGCAACACTACTCACTTCTCAGTCCTAGACCTTAAAGATGATTTTTTTCTCAATATCCCTAGATATTCATCCTCAAGACCTTTTTGTCTCCCATTGGAAAGACTCCAGTACTCAACAATACCCTCAATTTACCTGGACTTTCCTTCCCTAGGGATTCAGAGACAGCCCCCACCTTTCAGCAAGGCACTCACTACAGAACTGACATGCCTTCCCCTTTCCTATCCTACCTTTAATACATAGATGGCCTCTTCCTTTTCAGTCCTTCCCTCTCCAAAAGCCAATCTGACACAGTCTTTCTTCTTAATTTCCTCAGCTCCTGGGATAACTGAGCCTCAATTTCCAAAGCTCCACTCTCCTCCCCCAGGTAACCTATCTTGGTTTCTCTCTCACTCCTACTGACCCATAAACACCTTACCAGTCTCTGTTCCCTATTTCTGCCCTCAACAAAATTTGAATTGCTTCCCTTTTTGGGGATGACCAATATTTCCTCCACTCATGGGTCCCTGGATACTCACTTGTAGTACATCCTCTATACCAAGCCACTTCTAGAGCTTCCCATGAGCCCCTTCCTCTTATTGATAAACAATTCCCTAAGTTTCAAAACACTTTGCTTTCTGTCCTGACCCTCCACCTCCCAGACCTATCTAGATCTTTCCAGCTTTAAACTTCCAAAAAACAAGACTATGTCCTTGGGAGTCTTGGGACACTTTCTTGGACTAAACTTGCCCCTGTAGCCTACTTCTCCAAAAGTCTCTAGACAACACCATCCACATCTGGCCTCCCTGTGCTCTTGCTGAGGCCTCTCTGTTCATCTCTGAATCTATCAAATTAACTTTCTGATTCTTCCCCTCACTATCTGTTCTCATCTGTCTCTATCTATGTCTCTCTCCCTCCCTCCCTCCCCCTGCCTCTCTCTCTCAACTAAGTTACAAATGATTTGAATTCTTTCCACTGTCTGAGATTCTATCCCTCCAAACCTTGATTATCAGAAATTCATCACTCACATTTCTTACTTGTACTCCCTTCAATCCCTCCACACTTATTCCTTTACCTCAATATTCCCCAGACCCTCTTCCCTCCTGTCCTCAGATTTTTGAAGACTTCCTTCCCCATTTTCACATATGAGAGGATTCTTTAACTACTTCTGCCTACACTTTCAAGAAACAGAACTTGTGGCTTTCACTAGAGCCTTCCAAATTGCCAAAAATATATCATAACTTTGTATACAGACTCCAAATATGCTTTCCATAACCTGTTAACACACTTGGCCATCTAGCAAGAATGAGGATTTCCAAACACAAAAGGCAATTCAACTACTAACTCTTTATATATTCATAACCTCCTCAAGGCCTCTCTTTTGCCCTCTCAGTAGAAGCAATAATCACACCAACATGGCTATCAATCTACCATTTCATTCCCTAGGATTCACACTACTTCTCTCCAGGCTATCCTAGTACATAACCCAGATAACGGCATACCTAACTGTCTTTCAACATAGGACATTATTTACTACTTACTTCAAATTTTTCACTGTGATACTAAAACCCTTCTATTCTTTCTCCAAACTCACCTGACCCTCACCCCAGTAAATAAGACCTCTCTTCAGAACCCAACCTACAATGTTTGTCAGTGGACTAACCCCACCTTCACTATGTAACTCCCTAGCTTTCCCACTTACCAGGCCTGGTGCAATTAGCATATTGACTTTACCCATGTGCTCACTATAAAATGCTTTAAATATCTTTTAGTCCGTGTTGATACATTATCTGGCTGTGTTGAGGCCTATCCAACCACAAAGAAAAGGGTATCACTATCACTACCTTTCTACTCTCCAACATAGCTCTCATTTTGAACTACCTCCCTCCCTCCAGTGAGATAATGGTCCAGAATTTACCTGTCAAGTTATCCAGGGCCTGGTTCAGGCTCTACATCTATCCTGGCATTTTCATATCTATACTATTCACAATCCTCTGGTAATGTGGAATACACCAATAGAACCCTAAAGGAAATACTAACCAAACTTACCCAGGAAATTTATCTCAATTGAATTATACTTTTCCCATTATATCTTCTTCATCTATGTTCTTTGCCTTGAAAACCCTTCAATCTTTCTCCTTTGGAATTATTGTTTTAGAGAATTCTTCTTATACCAGGACTACATCCCTCACCTTCACCCATCTCTGATCAACTTCCACCCCCTCTTATAGTCCATCTAAACACTCATCTGGACATATTCCAACTTCCTCTTTCCCAAGCCATTCCCAAATCCTCTGACTTTCCACATGCAGCCAGCAGATCAGGTTCTCCTTGTACCCCTCAACCAAACAAGTTTACCATTCCAGCTCAAGTAGCAAGGGCTCTATACTGTGGTACTCACAACCCTGGCTGTGGTTAGGCTCTGGGAAATTCCAATTTGGGTACATCTGTCTAATTGAAAAGCCTTTCCATTTCCCACCTCCTCCTTCCATTCCTCATACTCTCTTAGCCCCACTTTATATATTCATTCACACCCACTGGTCCCTGTTCCCTTAAAATTACTTGTTTCCCACTGCCCCCTATTGCATAACAAGATGAACATTACCACCCCTTCTCCCACTTCTACTTCTCCTCTGCCCACTTAATTGCCAATATGTCTGGCAATTCCAGGTCAGGGAAACCCTCATAGGTCACAAAAAACTCTTCCCAGGTTCTCAGCAAGGTTTTCTGTCTCATGGCTGGATGCAGTGTTCCTATTACAATTGATATTCAGTACTGCTGTATTTTTTCCAAACCGTGACAATCCACCCTTTGCTTGCTTCACCCTTGAACAATTCCTCCCAGACTATTGCTCTTCTCTTGAGTACTAGGGCTGTCCCATTGGAGGTGCAAAGTCTGTCAGTCTCCCAGAACTGTTCAATGGATAGATGCCACCAGAAAGCCAATAACACGACCCAGACTCCTCCAAACCACTAACATCCATACACTCCAAATATACACAAAAGACTCACAGGAGGATACATGGATCACTGGAGTCCAAGATGTGCTTACTATACAATAGAAAATGGAATAGCCCCTTTAAACCTCGGACACCTGTGGCCACAATTAATATTCACCACTAACTGGCTTCCATAACCACTTCAACTGACCAGATGTCTTTGAACACCAAATTCTCTAAACAAATTCTATACTCCTAACTAAAACCGAACCACCTGAGGCATCTCCTCTTCTATACTCAGTGCCATGGCCAAATCCTCTTTTGGATTGAGGTTATCCAACAAACCCTTTCTCTTTTCAACTTCACTGATCCCTCCTTTAATGTCTCCCACCGCTTTTTCTGTGCCTCTCTTCAACACCCTCCCTACACACAGTCCCTCTGGCCAGTGATGCCCCAGTTGCCAGTGCCCCACTATCCACTACAGACCTCTCATCCCCAGCCATCCAAGCTCCCCTTGGAGATCTGGAGATAGGTTCTCTCAATCTCTCCACACCAATCCCCCAAATTTGTTACCAGCCATTCCTTACACCATTTATCAATGATCTGCCATTCATCCATGTTCCCCAAATGTCTCAATTTCAAAGCCCACCTGACTACCCTGGGGAAGACTACTCTGGTATAATGAGAGTCTTTAGAATCATATTTTTCTCAATGCAACTGGATCTTGTCCTTTTTTTTTTTTTTTTTTTTTTTGGCAGCCATCCAGTAACTGACCTTATATAGCCAATCTAAATTCTACTGGCTTCTCTCAAGAAATTGTCTCTCCAGGGTTGCCTTTTTGCCTATTATGGTGGATATGATTCTGGCCACTGCCTTAGCTGGAACAGGTATGGTTGGTGGTACTTTAGGCTATTCTGTCCTCACGACTTAAGACTTCATGATCAAATCACAGAACGCTAGATCTCTTCATAGCAGAAAAAGGGGAACTTGTCTCTTCATCAGAGAAGAATGTTGTTAGTATCTCAGTGAGTCAGGGACAGTAGAGAAAAATGTTTTTAAACTAAACTGCTTTCCTGAGGACCTGCTAAAAGGAAATTCCCTCTTTAATTGCAGCTCCACAAGTTGGTCTCAGTCCCCTGATGAGTTGGGTCTGGCCTTTTGTGGGCCTCCTTTCATCATTGTTCTTCTATTGTGTAACTGCCATTCCTCTTTCTTCACCAAAAATTTTGACAAATCAATAAGCAATACTTTTAATCAACTTGTCTTCAGGCATTACCAACCTTCCGCCACTGAAGGTGACATTGTTTCTTCATCTGACCCATGAACATTGCATCTGGCATGGAGGCAGTTCTTTGATGATCTCTGGAAGGATCCCTGGCTTCTTCAAATGCCCTTCTGCACACAAGATGACTTGTACGAGGCAATCACCAATCTGTGGCTTCAAGGATCCTTCCAGCTTATTACATTTTGTATTTTCCTTCTAACCCTCTTAACTCCTAGCTGGCCCCACTTTCAATCCTGTTAGATTAATGAGTTAATGAATCCTTCTTCCTTAATCATTGCCCCCATCAACAGGAAGTAGCCAGAAGAATGGTGCCTACTTAGTGGACACCTAACAACCCAATAATAAACAAAAAGGTTGGAATGAAGAGCTCTAACAGGCCCAAGCACAGCAAATATGGCAAGTGCAGGTCTTGACCTTCCCCTTTCCCTTTCCCTTGCTAAACCATTAGACTCCCTTATTTTGGCACTTCCACATTCCTAAAGCTGGCCACCAAGGTCAGTTCCCTTATTTGGCTACTTTCTTATGGCCAGCTCATTCCTGAAGCTGATCACCAAGATACAATTATCAAAACATCAAGGTCCATCAATAAAAACTCCCCATTTGGCTATCCTAACATGCCCAATCAGAACTTATCAATGCATCCTAGTTCTAACACAGACCTCACTCTTTGCTCTTAAAATGACATATACAAAGCTACTTGCTGCTCTTTCTGCCTGATTCAGATTCAGCCATCATGTATCTTTGCCTTGCTTAATAAAAGATCTGTTTGTGTTGGACAATGATGTTTCAGTGTGGTCTGTGCCTAATTAGGGGTCCAAAGGGGAGCACCCTGTGGGTCCCTTCACCAATGCCTTCTCCATCTATCGGGACATAAGAGAATTTACATGAAAATGTACAGAAAACAGAATGCATCCCTCAGCAGGCTTTGGGTTGCTTAGCTTAGATGTTGTTCTGCATTTTTGGTATGCTTTGGGGTACCTGTTGAAAGATTATCAGCAACACTACAGCTTGGCAGCTCAGAGGGCTCGGGGGTTGTGAACCAAGAACAGTGCCTTGAAGATTGAGTGCAAAAAGCAGGCTGTGATGAGAGTGACAGAAGCATCAGGGATATCTCTTTAGTAGATCTGGAAGGCTATAGTCATGGACCCCTGGTAAGGCTGGAAGCTGCTGTAGGGACAAATTCCCTTCTACAGGAAAGAGTTTCCCTGCATGATGTCATTGATAGAGTCCTTGGCTAAAGCTAGCTCCCTGATGAGGGCTTCTCACATGTTGGGAACTTCTGAAAAGCCTGTCCCCAGTGATTCTTGAAGGCTGTCTTCCTTCTCTTCTTCCTCTTTCACTTTCAAGTTATGTTAGACTTCTACAGTCTAAAGTCCTAGGACAACTGTATTTATGGGATACTTAGTAGTTGGATCCTCAGTGGCTGAATGTGGGTATGCAAGTAAGGCTTTAAAAAATGCAACCAATCAGGGAAGAACTATCAAACCTATTGGGAGAGGGAAGATCCCCGATCCTTCCCCAAAGTTACTAAAACTCAAAATTGATCTTTGCTACTGCCTAGTTTGCTATTTCAACACTTCTGGACTCTAACTGTCAATCCTTTAGCAGGAGTTTCCACTATGTGTGTATGTGTGTGTGTGTGTGTGTGTGTGTGTGTGTGTGTGTGTGTGTGTGTGAAGGGTGTTTCTTTTACTATCTTTTGTAGATATTGCATTAATAGCTAGCAATAGTCCACTCCTTATAGTTTCTTTCCCTCGGGAGTTTAGCTTGATCATTATTTGAAAGCGTCATACTGGGGCCACAATCTACCCCCAGTAGCACAATACTAGAGTGTAGAAAGGTATCTGTGTTGTCCTGATGAGTAAAACCAACAATTACTGGGCTGGAGGTGGTTTAGTGGTTAAAAGTGCTTGGTGCTCTTGCAGAGGATCCTGGTTCTGTTCCTAACACCTGGATGGTGGCTAACAACCATCTGTACCTCCAATCCCAGAGGATTTGATGCCCTTTTCTGATCTCTGAGGGTAGCAGGCACACACAGCAGTGCACATATACACATGCAAGCACATACACACATAAAATAAAATTAAGGTTTTTTAAAAAATAGACAATAAAATAACAGAGACACCACCAAATTTTAGCATCTGGAATCACATAAAACTAGTTTTCCCTTTGTGTTGTCCAGGTGAATGTTCTGCTCAGCAGGTGTGCCCTCCTCTGTTTAGGCACTGAGACCCCAGGATATTTTCATAATGCCCAGGTTTTTACTTATTTGTACCATGCTCATGAGAAGTGACAGAACATAGAGTGTGTCCAGGCCCCAGACTTTGTTGTAGCATTTCTTGGACCATATTCCATTGAAAGAGCTTCACCATGTGACTCTACTTTACCACAGAGAAGGTAGGAAAGGTAGTCAATTAATGTTATAGGTCCAAAATGATGGAAAATAGCATTTGCTCTCTAGCATTCAAAGTGAGTTAGCAGGTGGGGAGAGAAAGAGGAAAGGTACATATGCAAGATCATTTGTACAAAGTAGCTTTAAGAACTAAAGAGAAATCCAGACAAATTATATAATGAAGTAGGGGGTAAACAGAACTTGGACCAATCCGGGACATAGAGATTGGGCTTTTTAAGTACTGCATTGTGTTTCCAGAGTCCTCACCCACCGTCAACCCTCCTGAGGATACAGCAACTCTCCAAACCCCTATGACAGGGAAAGGGAAAATAGCCTGTCTAAGGGAGAATATACCAGGCAGGTCCAATCATGAAAAGAGGAAGTCAGGAGGGAGTGGGCCCTTTCCCCAGCCTGTAGAATACAGGACCCAGAGACCTCAGGGTGAACTCCCACATATGGAGCCCTCCCATGCCCCTTGGTGGGAGCTGTGTGTCTGTTCTGTTCTTTATTCTCTGTGGCTGGTGCTTCCCAGCTCTACGTCAATCTTTACAGCTCCATGTCAAACTTTCACTCTGACAGCTGGCCTCAAGACCCGTAACTGTTCTTACTTAGTGTCTGGATCTTTTAGATCTCTACTTTCACTCTTCAGTGGCTGCCATTTTGCTGTCCCCATATCAGATCTGTAACTTTCTCTCAGGGACCCTTCAGGTCCATGCTTCAGATCTCTAGCTGTCAGTTACTGGACCTGCGCTCCCTCTCTGAATGTCACTTCACTTTCTTGCTTGAGTGGCTCTTCTTTACAAGGTGTACCATTCTTGTCCACCCCGTGGAATGGACTGGACTTTAACCCTAGACCCCTATAACAGTAATACGAAGTTTGTGATGTGTTTTAGACACCCCCCCCCATCCTTTGCGCACTTCCGCTCCCATGATCCCTAAAGAACTGTTGCTGTAAAGGAGCTGCAAGCTAAAACACTGCTAAGAAGATGTGAGATGAAAGGCAGAGTGTTTTATACTACTACCCAAGGAATCAGGACTTAAAATCCTAGGAAAAGAATATCTGCTGATGTTCATGCTTCCTGTGGTTCAATTGTGGAGCTTGTCAGAGTTCTTAACAATTCTTCCAATGACATTGTGCTGCCCTAAGATGTCCTTCCTTCATCTATGAAAGACTGTTCAGTAGAAGGATCTGCATTTTGTTCTAGTGTTCCTACAGATTTTGCATTATGTATGGTACCTATACCATGTTGGAGCAGTGATGCAGCTACACTGATAACTTTAAAAAATACTTTTGTCTAGCATAGGTAGCCAGATCTCAAGTTTTGACTCTGAAATGACATGATGTCTCCTTTCCTAAATGTATTGCAGTTTTCCTCTCAAGCGTGTGAAGCTTAGGAACTTCGCTTTCTTTCCTTCTCGGATGCCTGATGGGCCTTTTGCTTCTGAGATTTTTAGGAAAAACAAAGATGCTTTGTAGCACTGTACATCAATGATGATGGCTTTAAATCACCAGTAGTTGTATAGATCAGCTTTACCTATTGCCTTACATAAAATTGCTTGCCTGTTTTCACTTAGTTCTATGAGCTGATATAGATAGTAAACAGTTGAAATCAACGGAAAATGGTAACTTATCCCTACTATATTTTTTACCCATTACCTTAATCACATTGACACAATATTTTAAATGTCTAATTGTATTCCCTGAATGTATTGTTTTGCTTATATTGATCTGAGATCAATAAGCAGTCTGCTCAAATAGGTATATGTGAAAGTAGTCAACCTCTCAAACATTGTTGAGTGAAATACTATTTCTACACATGTTAAAAAATGTCTGTATTTTTTAAATTTATGCTCCTAGTTTCCATGAACACAGCAAGAATATTTTAAAAAATTACAAAAAAGAATTTTGTAATTTTAAAAAATTACAAAAAAGAATATTTGCTCATGTATATGCATTTTTTGGTCATATAAGATAATTTGCCTCTCTAGATGCAGGTTGTAGTTGTGTGACAGCCAAGGTTAAGTGTAAATGGTACCTTTAAGGATTATCACTCATTTGAGACAGTAGATGTGATAATTAGCAGATTAACATTCAAAGCAACTGCTGTCAGCTGGGAGGGAGGTCTGGATCACATTCTCATAGGAAGTTTTTCTCCTTGCCACTGTAGAAACTAGTTGTATGCAGATACAGCAGACCCTGCAAATAGCAGAATCAGAAGTCTTCAGTAGCTAACATGCTGAGGCACAACCTGCTTCAAATGCAATCTCAGTTGATTTCACGTTTAAAAGCATTGGTCACATCAGAGACTCTCTGATCAAAGTTTAGGAAGATGCAACCTTTATTTCCATTTAACTTGAAAGTGATGCTTGCCCTCTGTTCACATAACAGTCTTCCAAGTGAGCGTGTTTGCCATGAACAAAGACTGGGCTCATTGTCTAATTCGCTGATGTATGGAGCATTGTACATTTCAAAATCAATATGCTCTAAAGTTCAAGTTCTTCGCTTACTGAGGTGTGCAAGTGCTTTAACGCAAAAATAACTTCAGTCATCTTCTTGTCATCATGATTCTAATGATAAACTAAGAGCCACTCATTTAAAACCATCTGCAGTTCTGGGTAAATACCATTTTCACATGACCTGCAGCACTTCCAGACTCTTTTTGTGAATCCATTCCTTGGCCTTTTATTGTCTCTCCCCCCCACCCCCACCCCCCAAAAAAAAAACGCATGGCAGAATGATCTTGCCTCCATTAACTCCAGCACCAGATTTTGTGAATGCCAAAGGGACAAAGGTGAGCTACACATTTACTAACTACTACTTTGGTTTCAGCACAACTGTAAGTTATCAAATAAAAGCTAACTCATTAATGAGTCAAGTTGAGTTTCTGGAGTCTTCTAATTTAAGCATAACTTTAGACATAGCAGTGAAAGAATAATTTACTTTTGTAATGTTTCAATAGCATTTCCTTGTAGACAGATCCACTATTAGTATTATACAGAATTATAAAGGAAAGAGAAGTATTTATTTTTAGATTTGTAGATTATAAAGATATAGTTAATCATAAAAACTTCCAGACATCTTACTTCTCTAGAAAGCACAATAAAAGTGAATATAATAGAAATACTTCTAAGATGGGCATAAAGTCTCCAGGTTTGGAAGGCTTTAGAATGTCCTGTTCTGTTGACTTGAGATGTGATGCTTGAGAGCTCACTAGGCCTCATTTTATAAATGGAGCAAATGAGTTATCTGACATACAGAGTTCTAAGCTGTTTCTCAAGCTAGAATTAGGTAAAAATGAAAGTGAGTGTTACTTTGTTTTTCTTGGAATGAAAAAAAAAACCTTGATATTTTTAATGCAAATAGACTATATTGTTTACAACCTTAATTGGATCCTGATAGTATGTTAGGGGGCAGGGGAGAGAAAAAGAGAAAGAGGGATGAGGTGAAAATTCACATTTCCCCTCCTGGAGTGAAGCTAGTATTCTGCAGATAAATGAAACAAGATTCAGAAAATCATAAAACTCACAAGTTATCTATGTGAGTATGGTCTCTTGGAGTCATACTTATGTAAGTGACCCCAGTAAACTCCCCAGTGCATTAATACAGACTTTGATAAAATTATTTAATTGGTTTGTACACTTTCTTGGGTAAATGGACCTTTTTTTTCTGGTCTCCTCAGGAGAACTCATAGAGCACAACTGGCATCTGAACAGAGACCAACAAAACCAAGGTGAGTTGGGTATGAGTGATGGCATGGCCTCTCCAATGAATGCTGAGATGTGTAAGTGAGGTTGATCTCTGTGACAGTTGAATATCCATGAGTTGGAGAGGCAATCTTGATATGACTACCTTTACCCATGCTGTAGAGCTGGTGTGCCTTGTTAGTGTAGTAGTAGTTGCATGCTCCCTGATTTAGGTTATGAAACCAAGTTTGAGCTATCTGGTGCTCCAAAGAATGTAGTGTAAAGTATATTGGAGGAAGATGTTTTTGATCCAACCCAGGACCCTTTTAGAAGCCATATGTGATCAGTGAAAGACTCAAGCTACAGTATTGTCTCAGAAACTGTCAAAATGAGAAGCCTGCTCTAAGGCAGCCTTGATGAGCCAAAGAAGAACAACAATATCCAGCCCTCCTAAGAATATCAGGGATTGAGGGAAAGTGCACCATCCACATAGCACCAGCAGTTCCCCAAGGATGTCTTCCATCCATACCATTGCACTCAATATTGCTGTTTTGACAAAACAATTGAAAGAAGTGATTGTTTCCTTTCATGCAGCATTAGACCCTTATTAATGTTTCATATCAATATTTAGCTAACAAAACCAACTTTCACTTGCTTGAAGTAGACAGGGGAGAGCCTTTAGAGATCCTGACCAGTTTATGTTAAAACATTTTTTATTATATCATGCTATATCTTAATTGTCTCATACATTTGTTTAAAAAAAATTAAAAGAACAATGAAGACAGCATTTAAGGATTTTAAGAAAAGACACCATTGTAAGTTGGAAAGGGAACTCTATTAGATTGTCATAATAAAAACCCTAGTGCCAGAGGTAGGTCACATCCTTTATTTTGTTGGACAGGAAGGCTCCAAAGGCCAACAGAATGATAAAAGCATTTGCCACTGCTATTTGTTGCATGAAAGAACTAGGTAAGACCCCATTGGTGAAGATCCTGCATACTTTTGTGCATTAACAGAGAAATAATATGAAGACTTACATGAAAGTTCAGTACCTTCTAATTGGCTTTCATAGAGCTAGAAAGCACCGTAGGATGCTAGTAAAGGTTTGTCACAAACAATTCTAGTTGGCTGTGGACCCTAAATACCAGTCCCATAGAAGAAAATGATATATCAAGACTAATACAGGTTATTCATATACTGAATATTGTAAACACCTCCACTGAAAGAAGAGAGGAGACTTGAAATTTGAAATAAGAAGAAAAAGAAAAATCAGTTGTTTAAAGCCAGAAGAAAAGCTGAAAATATGGATCCTAAGTTCTGAAAGATCACAATTACCAACCCATACTATTATACCCAACAAAAGTATCTAGTAGAATTGAGGAAATATATTCTTTTATGATAAAAATAGACTAAAAAAATTGCTGACTACTTCTCCAGCAGTACAGAGGATCCTGGAAGGAATTCATTTGTGTGAGATGGGTAAAGAACATAAGAAGCCACAGAAGATAAATAAACAACACAATGACAACTAGTTAAAAGAAATCTGAGGAAACACCATAAAAATCAATAAAATGACAGGAATTAACATACATTTTTGAGTAATAATTCTGAATATTAATAGGCTCAATTCCCCTAATCAAAAGATATGGACAAGCACATTAGACAGCAATATATGGCTTTTTGCTGCCTCCGAGAAACATAACTAACCACCAAAGATAGATACCACCTGATGGTAAAGGACAGAAAATGTTATTTCAAGTAAATAGAACTAAGATGTAGCTATTCTAATGTCTGATAAAATAGACCTAAAAGCAAAAATAGAAGGGAGAGATATTTTTCATACTCATCAAGGAAACACTTCAAAAAGATGATACAATTCTTTTTTTCTAATTTAATTTTTTATTGACTCTTTGTGGATTTCACATCATGATTCTTGACCCCACTTATTTCCCTGTCCCTTCACATCTGCCCTCTACCTTTGTACCCTCCCCTCCAAGCTAAAACAAAATAAATTTTAAAAGATGAGGGAAAAAAAAGAAAAAGAAAAGAAAAATTTCACTGTGGAAGCTGTAGTGTGACAGAGTGAGTCACACAGTATACCCTTTAGTCCATATATCGTTGCTTACAAGTCTTCATTGCAATGAGTCATTGGTCTGGTTTGAGGCCTTTGGTTTCTGCTACACTATCAATACTGTGCCTTCATTGGGACTTCTCTTGGATATCCTGTTTTGGTCCTGTGTCATGGAGATCTTGCAACTTTGGTTCTGCAGGGCTGCCCAGCCCCCTTGCCTGCTCCAACAGATCATAGATGGGATGGATGTTGGGTGGACGAACTCATAGCCCTAGTTATGGGCCTGAGCAGTTGCTGAGTTGTTCAGACTGCCAACTCTTCCTCCTCAACATCAGGGAGAGCTCTATAGCATCATCCCAGCTAGCTCACCTTATGCAGTAAGAAGCAATGCATGTGGCCTGTTCTCTTCTTCTCATACCCTCTGAGCTGCCTTGCCCACACCTGCACCACCAGGGCCAGCTCTACTGTGCTGCCCAGGAGAGGTACAGCTCTCTCACTCTCATCACCTCAGAGAAAGCTCTTCCACTTGCCACAGGTGGCAAGAGGGGGCTTCTTTCCCTTGCTTGGACCACCATATGGCAGGTGGCAAGGGGCAAGGAGGGAGGGTATCTTTCCATCACGCATGCCAGTACATGACAGACAAGGGATGTGGGACCAGCTCTCCTATTCTCATGACCTCATGGCTGGCTCATCTGTTCCCTACCAGCAGGGCTAGCACTACTGGGCTGCCAAGATAAGATGCAGGGCCTGCTTTTCAGAGTGCTGCAGCCATTGAGGGGCAGGGCCAGTTCCTCTACTCTCATGACCAGGGGCCTATACCTGCTGCAGGTGGTGAGGGCGGGTATGTCCCCAACCCATTCTGCAGCAGGACAGATGAATAATGAAGCCAGCTCCCCTATGCTCATCCTCTTGGGACTAACTCACCTGCACCCCCACCAGCAAGGTCAGCTCTACTGTGCTGTCCAGGAGAGGTAAGGGCCTGTTCTCCCTAGTGCTACAGCTGGTGAGGTGCTGGACCAGCTCACCAGTTCTCATGACTTCAGGTCCAGTTTTTCCACCTGTCATAGATGGTGATGGGTAGGGCAGAGGGCATCTCCCATATGGCAGATAAGGGGTGGGCCAGATTTCCCACGCTCACATTCTCTGGGCTAGCTCACCCATGCTCCTGTCAATAAGGTCAGCTCCACCATGTTTCCCAGGTGAGGTGCAGGGCCTGTTCTCCCTAATGCTACAGCTGGTAAGGGGATGTTTCATCTCTCCCAATTGCTGCAGATAGAAAGGGATAAGGGGCAAGGGCATCTTTCCTTTGCACACACCAGCACATTGCAGATGAGGGGGATAGTACCAGCTCTCCTACTCTCACATCCTTATGGCTAGATCATCTGTGCCCTGGCCAACAGTCAGCTCTGTCATACTACCCAGAGGAAGTACAAGACCAACTCTCTTTAGTGTTGCAGCAAGTGAGGGGCAGGGCCAAATCTGTGCAGGTCTTTCCTTTCCACTTTAAGTGGTAACAAGAGCCAAGGACATCAACACAGACTATGTCTATGGTAGGGCCAGGGACCCAGACATGGCCATTGGCAGTGGCCCAGGCCAAGAGATAACCATGGCCCTAGGTTGCAAGCAGACCACCTACCTCAGTCCACTCCTCATGGCCTTCACCTCTTCCAATCTGCCTCTTTACACAGGACATGACCTATTCTGCTTCTCTCTTCCATATCCCACAATATATTTGCTCACCATAGTAGAGCCTGTGATCTTTGTCTCCCACTCAGTCTTACTGGCATTGAGCAGGCTCCTGTTTTGTTCTGCCAGCCCGGGCTAACATGTGGATCTTTGTCTCCCACTCAGTCTTACTGGTTCTGGGCAGCTCCTGCTTTTTCAAAAATAATACAACTCTAAACACATATATACTAAATAGAAGTGTATCAAACTTCATAAAGCAAATACTCCTAGATATAAAACCAAGATTAATCTGAAAACAGAGATAGTGGGTGACTTCAACATCCCACTTTCACCAAGGTCACTTGGACAATACAAATGAACAGAGAAAAACAAGAATTAAATGACAGCATAATTCAAATTGATTTAAGAGACATCTACAGAACATTCTTCTCAAACACTCAAGAATGTGCATTCATCTCAGTGGGTCATGGGTCTTTCTCTGAAGTGATTACATATTAGGACAGAAAGCATCTTTCAACCAATATAGGAAAATTCACTTTAAATAACATCCTGTAACTGAAGAGAAAGGCATGAACTAATCTTGTAAGCATAGCCATCATACCAAAGAAAGCTACACATTCAATGCCATCCCAGTCTAAATCCTAGGGCCATTTGTTATAATCATAGAAGAAATAATTAACAGTTTTTATGGAGGTACATAAAGACTGAAGATTGCCAAAGCAATCTTGAAGGAAAAGAATAATGTAGGAGGTATCCCTTGTAGTTGGAAGCTTTCTCTCTGGTCCTGCCCATCCCACAGTCCCACAGCTGATTATAAAATAATCATTCAGAGGCTTTATTAATTAAAACTGCTTGGCCATTAGCTCAGGCTTAATACTGACTAGCTCTTACATTTAAATTAACCCATAACTCTTATCTATGTTTAGCCACATGGCTTGGTGCCTTTCCTCAGTTCTGCCTTGTCATCTTGCTTCCTCTGTGTCTGGCTGGTGATTCTTCACTCTACCCTTCCTTTTCCCTGAATTCTCCTCCTCTGCTTGCCCTGCCAATACTTCCTGCCTGGCTACTGGCCAATCAGTGTTTTATTTATCAACCAATCAGAGCAATACATATTCACAGCATACAGAACATCTCACAGCAATCCATATTCCTGATTTCAAACTCCATTACATTACTAAAATAATGAAACAGCATAGCACTAGCACAGAGTTAGACATGTAGATTAATAGAATAGAATTAAGGACCCATAGAAGTGCAGGGAACTACAATTACCAAAACTATATATATATATATATATATATATATATATATATATATATATATAGAGAGAGAGAGAGAGAGAGAGAGAGAGAGAGAGAGAGAGAGAGAGAGACCAAAACTATGTATCAGAGAAAAAAACAGTATCTTCAAGAAAAATGGTCCTTGAATACCTGTATAGCTGAATTAGAAGAATAAAACTACATCCGTGTCTCTACCTACATCAAACTCAGTTGCAAATGGAAAAAGTACCTTACTATAATACCTCACAGCCTGAAATTGCTAAAGGGAAACATGGGGAGTATGCTTCAACTTACAGGCACAAATAAGAACTTTATGAATAAGAATCCAGTAGCACAGGCAATAAAATCAACAACTGACAAATAGGCTCCCATGAAGCTAGAATCCTTGTGTACAGCACAAGAAACTGCGAAGCAAGTGGCTAGGCAACCCACAGAATGGGAGAAACTATTACCGTCTATTCATCTGACAAAGGATTAGTGTCTAGAATATACAAAGAACTAAAAGCCCTATATTAAGAAAATAAGCAGCCCAATTAAAAATAGTCTGTATAACTTTATGTACAATTCTTGAAACAAGAACTAAAAATGGCTTAGAAACACTTTAAAATCCTTGGCTATTAAGGAAATGAATCTGTTGATGGCACTTTACTAGAAAAGCAAAACAGCTAGACAGTCTAGAGATAAATGGATTGTGGGGATCCCAGTACCAAGAAATACATCCATCTCCATCACAGCTCCTGCATCTATGATTCAGGGATCATCTTGGAAGAGGGAGTGGATAGACATAGCTATAATACCAAGGAGTCTTCTGAGAAACAGTCTCATAAACAAGATGAGAACAGATGTAATATCAGTAGAACTGTTGTTGTGGAAGAGGGAAATCTCATGTTGTTCTATTCTTAGACAGAGAGCTACAGACAACCAATGACTGCTGGAAGAAGGAAAATTCACCTCTCCTAGGTATAAGCCCCTTTATTCATTATCAAACATACTGCTCGTCTGTCCTAAAATCACGGACACAAAACCAACAAAAATGGACTCAGCAGATTGTATTTATATATTTGCATGTATGTAACAGTGATAAAGAAAAGGAAACTATCAACTTGAATGTATGTTGTGGGGCACTGGAAAGTGTTAGAGGGAGGAAAGGGGAGGGCTAAAGTGATGCAATGGTATTTCATTTAGAAATTTATGAAAGAAACTATTTTCTGATTCCATCTTACCTCAATCAGAACAGACCTTACCAGGATACAAAAAACAACAAATGCTGTCATGTATGTGGGGAAGGCGAACGTTTATATACCCTTGATTGGAGTGCAAATTGATACAATCAATTTGGAAATCACTCTGGACATTTCTCAAAAGAAAGAAAGAAAGAAAGAAAGAAATGTGTGGTGATATTTCATTCGTGCTTTGATAAATAAAGCTTGCCTGGAGATCAGAGGAAATAGCAAGTCATTTTAAGTAAACACAAAAGTCAGGCAGTGGTAGCACATAGCCTTAATCTGATCACTTGGCAGGCAGGGTCTCTGTGTTTTCAAGGCCATACTAGCGAGTCAGCCAAGCGTGGTGACTCACGCCTTTAATCCCAGTACCAACCATAGAGACCTGGAGGTCTGTACAGACAGGCAGTGACATGGAAGTGAGATAGCTGGGCTAAGAGCCAACGAGAGGGCAGAAAAGCAAGGCATATAAAAGCATGGGTAGACAGGAAGTTGCTCACATTTGGAAACTGCAGAACTAGTGAGGTAAGGTTGGCTGTTGGCCATTCCTATTTCCCTGATCTCCAAGGCTTTCACCCCTATATTTGATTCTGTGTTTTTTTATTTAATAAGACCGCTTAGAAATTCATCTACAGAAATGTTCTAACACATGATCAAACTTTCCAACTCTTAGGCAACCACCCAGTTGCCTCTACTTAGTACAGAGTACTAAGTAGTGTCACTCTGTTCACAATTACTAGAACATGGAATTAATTTAGATGTTCATGAACATAATAATGTATTGTGAGTCTGTGGTATATATACAGACTGGAATATTACTCAGCCATAAAGAAAAAAAGAATCAGGAAAATTGTTGGCAGCTGTAATTGCTGCCCTATCTTCCATAAACAGAACTTTATGTCTCTTCTAGAAATGTCACACAACAGAAAGGGGGTGGGAAGAGGACTAGGATAAAGAGAAGGATAAAAACAAGAAGAATAATGTAAAGAAGGGGGAAAGGAATAAGAAAAGAATAAGGGCAGTGGTGGGGAGGAGGAGTGGGAAAAAGAGAAGAGGGAGAAAGAGGGAGGAGTTTGTAATTGTAATGCTCTAAGGACAAATAAGGGCACAATAGGAGAATCAGACAAGCCATCAAACAAGCAAGCAGTCACTGGATGTTTGGCACTTCTCCTAGTTATTTTAGTGTTTCTGTTTCTGTTTCCCCAAGACACATTCTATTCCCAAACTTTTGGCATAAGCATTTATATGTTATACCAGACAGCATAGCTTGATGTTAGAAATGCTAAGCTATGAGTATTGAGAAGGAAAAACCAGAATTGCTTTCTCCTGTAAATACTTCAAGCCCAAAGATTAAACTCAATTCTAATTGGCCACTGATAAATATTGTGTAAGACAATGGTAATTTATAATTGCTGAAAAAATATAAGTGGTGATCCTTCTGCCTCTGCCTCTTTTAGCAAACCCTACTGACCAGCCTGTGCTACCACAACCTGCATGATAATGATGATACAACATGCAGACCCAGAAAGGCTGAATAACATGGAAGGCACTAAGGGGGACACTTGGATCTACCTGGGAATGGCATATAGAATAGATTTGGGGGGGGGCTGGGAGTAGGTGAAAATGGGAACAGGAGGGGTAGGGGGTAGAGGGAGAAAGTATGGGAAGAGACAATTGGAATTGGAGGGCATTTGGGGAGTGAGGTGGAAACTTAGTGCAGTAGAAACTCCTAGGATTCTATGAGAGTTTCCCTACTGAGGAATCTGAGGACTCCAAATAATGGAGGATATGGAACCTGACCTATCCATCTTCTATAGCCAGACAACTTCCAGTGGTGGGACTGGGGCACCAACCCAGCAATGACAAAAACCTTTGATCTATAATTTATCCTGCCTGCAAGATGGGCAGAGGCAATGGACACATACAACTTATGGGGATGACCAACCATTGACTGGTCTAATTTAAGGCCCATGACAGGAGAGGGAGCCCATGAATGACAATTCCCAGATGACCAGGAACTGGAGACTGAATAACCCAGAGACCTAGGATAGAAAAAAATCAGATCAGTGCCTAGCCCAATTGTCATCACAGAGTTTTCTTCCAGTAGCTGATGGGAACAGATGTGGAGACTCACAGCTAAACATTAGGCACAGAGAGAACACAAGTTGGACAATCTTTTCAGTCTCTTCCCTAGGATCTCCAGGACCCCCATGGAAGATGGGGAAGAAGAATTGAAGGAGTCAGAGGGGTCAAGGACACCAGGAGAACATGGCCCACAGAATCAACTAAACAGGGCACATAGGGCTCACAGAGACTGAAGCAGTAGTCACAGACCCTGCATGGGACTATACTAGGTTTTCTGCATATGTATTATAATTGTTTAGCTTAGGGATTCTGTGGGAATCCTAACAGTGGGAGCAGGTGTGTCTCTGACTTTTTCGCTTGCTCTTAGGACTCTTCCCCTCTTACTAGATTGCCTCACCCAGCCTTGATGTGAGAGTTTGTGCCTAGTCTTATTGCACCTTGTTATGCCATGTTGAGATAATTTCCCTAAGGATACCTGCTCTTTTCTAAAGGAACATGGAGGAAGAGTGGATCTAGTGGAGAGGAGAGGAGGTGAAAGGAGACTGAAAGGAGTAGAGGGAAGGGAAACTGGGTTAGGATGTATTGTGTGAGAGAAGAAAGAAAGGAAAACAAAAAAATCTAACTTAATATCTGAGGGTGTCTGGATATCTTATTTTGTTGCTGGAGCATTAAAAAGACAATGGGACTCAAAATGTGCTAGCAAAAGTGCAAAACTCTTTTCTATGGCTTTGTCTGCATAATCAGCATGCCAATCTGGCTTGCTGTTTAATTTGAGGGCCACACAACACTGCTGGCACTCCTCTCTTCATTATCTGTTTGGAGTCCACAGTCTCTTGCACAGATTTAATGACTTGATCAATAGATAGAACTCCATGTACTCCCTGAGGGCCCTTAGAGGTTATACTATGCTCCTGGCCTTTAGATAGGGGTCTGATGGTATATGCTCTGTCAGATGCACTAAAGAATACAAATTTATGATATCTGCAGGTGTCAAGCAGCATCAAAAAGTTTGGGTTTGTTTGTGGATGGCACTGAGAAGTTCATCTGTGAGGAGCTGGGGAAAGTGTACACCAATACCAATCTCCCTCCAGGTGAGAGAATGGGCTTAACAAACTGTAAATGTTTCATAGACTTCCTACAGTATTTCATAAAATGCCATGAGGTCATTAGAATTGTGTTTATTCCCCTTTTTCCTGCTCCTGCAAACCAAGGCACTGGATTTGTCTTAGGGAACAAACAATGGCCACAAGTGGACAAAGAGGTGACACTAACACATGGCTGAGTACAACAACCAAGAAAACAGGGTTGTAGAACTGAGATTGCTGTAGGACAGGCTCCAGGTATATGCTTGCATTAAGAACTCCTTGGACACTTTGTGAGTTTCTATGACTTAGTTATAATTTCTTATAAAGAAACATGTGCCTGATCCCTACAAAACCACTTGAGTTAGAAGCTAAAAGAAGTGGACTAAAAACAAGAAAAATAATAGAAAAATGGAAATTTTGTTATTACCCCAAATAGTCATCACTGTGCTATCCCTGGAGGGAGCAGAACAGAATCTTTAGGACTAGAGGATGCTGGGAAGAGGCACAGATCACAAGAGTTTGCAACCCAAACTCACTGGCTATATCCTGGCAGCATTCTTGTTTCTTAGTTCTCCACAAGTTTGTCCCTTTTAAAATGAAGGGAGTTTTGTAGTTCCATCTACTTTTTAGCAAGAAAAGAGAAAATTTCAACAAGGAAAATTTATCTAAATGGCTTTGATGCCAACAAGCATTAAGATGCATTCTCCCTTTGTTTTTGTGGAGGACCCAGGCCATAGCACAATAACATACCAGCCTAAAATTCTTCTTGGTATTCCTTTGCTGTGGAATAATGCTTTTGTACACTGGTTTAATAAAACTCTAATTGACCAGTAGCCAGGCAGGAAGTATAGGTGGGATGAGCAGACAAAGAGAATTCTAGGAAGAGGAAGACTGAGTGAGGAGACGCTAGCATGCCATCCAGGAAGCACATATAGATTGACAGAAATGGTCTGAGTTTAAGTGTAAGAGCTAATCAATAGTAAGCCTGAGCTAATGGCTGAGCAGTTTTAATTAATATAAGCCTCTGTGTGTTTACTTGGGTATGAATGGCTGCAGACTGGGTGGGACACAGGAAAACTTTCAGCTACATTGTTTTTTTTTTCTTTTTTGCAATTACACTTAAAGACATCTTAAATATTATTTTAAATGTTTTAATATTTATATTAAATACATTATCAAATATATCAAATTTGTTATCAAAATTGTTTTTTCATATAATACATTCTGAACATAATGTCTTTTCTCCCCTAACTCCTTCCCACCCAACTTCATATTCTTTTTTCCTCTCAAAAAAAGTCTCAAAAGACAAAAGTCAAAACAAACAAACAAAAACCCCAGAGAGACAAAAATTACCAAACTAAACTGATACAAACCAGCACCTATTTCAAATAGTTTCTTGATTAGGGTTAGGACTTTGTTTTCATTTCCCCTTTTCCAGGCTTCATGATGTACCAGCCTCTGTGAGTTCAGATGTGAATTAGCCCCTGCTGTATCTGTAGTCATTCAGCACTCATCAGAGAAGCTTCTTCTAGCAGTGGATGGTAATTAACACAGAGGCCCAGAACTGAGCAAAGTGCAGAGAATGGAAGACCTTTTCTAAATGGCGAGAAGAAAATTGAGTCCTTGAGGACTGCTGGATTTTCTGTACATGGAAGGTTTTTCTCCTTCCTTAGCCATCTGTACATAATGGGAATATTCTATGAAGGATTTCTGGCAGAAACCAGTCTGTGAAAGCAGGCCTAAACTTACAGTTACCAATGTGGGTTTCCAAATACATGAATTTTAACAAAATTTATAATGTATCTGATCACTCCCCACTTTTAACAATCAAAACTTCTTTAATATATTTTTAAATTAAAATTTTTTTCTGTGTGTGTGTGTGTGTGTGTGTATATGTGTGTGTGTATGTGCATAATGTGTGTTGGGGTGACACACACACATCACAGTACTTGTGTGGAGGTAGGAGAAAATCAGAGTTGGTTCTCTTATTCTACTTTGACTTCAGTTTCTGAGGTAGGACTCGGGTTGCCAGGTGTCTTAGTCAGAGTCCTATTGCTATGAAGCAAACTCGGAAAGCATTTAATTGGGGGTTTATTACAGTTTCAGGGGTTTAGTCCCTTATGATCATGATGGGGAGCATGGCAGTATGCATGGCATTGGAGCAGTAGCTGATAGCTACGTACTGATCCTGATCATATGATCCATAGGTTGAGAGGGGGATGGGGAGGAGAGAGGAGATGGGAAGGCAAGGAAGAGGGAGGAAAGACTGGGCCTGGCATGGGCTTTGGACACCTCAAAGCCCACATCCAGTGACATACTTCCTCCAACAATGCCACAACTCCTGATCTTTCTAATCTTTTCAAAGAGTTCCATTACTAGATAACTAAGCATTCAAATATATGAACATATGCGGTCCACTCTCATTGAAATCAGAACTCTATCCTGCAAGTGCCTCCACCCACTGATGTATTTCACTGGCCCTAACAGTCCAAGAATATCCTAGGGTTGCCAACAGAGTTCTGGTTGTAGTTTTCACCTTGTGTACTTGTCTTTTTTTTGGACTGCCAGCTCCCAAATAATGGCACAGAGAATTTTTATTGGGTATGAAAGCTTGACCTTAGCTTAGGTTGTTTCCAACTAGCTCTTATACCCTAAATTAACCTGTTTAAATTAATCTACATTCTACCACATAGCTTGTTACCTCTCCTCAGTACCATATGTCCTACTTCCTCCATAGTCTGGCTGGAGAATTCCATCTATCTTCTTCCCAGGGGTCCTGTCTCTTTCCAGAAGTCCCACCTATTCTCTCCTGCCTAGTTATTGGCTATTCAGCTCTTTATTAAACCAATGAGATGGTTAAGTTGGCAGAGACACATCTTTACAGTGAACAAAAGGATTATCCCACAACAACCTTATGTGTTGCTGTTTCTGCCTACAGCTATAGGAGTAAAACTAAGAGAAGTATCCTGGATACCCCATGGCTGAGCTAACTGAACTGACCAGCTCATACTCCTGTACTTATCACAGATACTGTCACAAGTCCTGTGAAAAGCCCAAGTTGAGCTGGAGAAATAACTCAGTGGTGAAGAGCACTTCATGTCTTGTTGAAGACCTAGTAGGTTCAGTTCAGAGAATCCAGACAGTGGCTCACAATGGGCTGTAACTCTAATTCCAGGAGATCTGACATCCTCCTGATCCCCAGGCACATACATGGTACACATATACACACAAAGGTAAAACACTCATAGACATAAAATAAAAATAAATTAGTCTTTGAAAACAGCCCCCAGATTAACAACTTGATAGTACCCCAGACCTGGAACTACTTCTCTTATACAGGAATTCTGCCCTGAATTGTTTCTCTGTCTCTGTCTCTGTGCCTGTTTTCTCTCTCTCTCTCTCTCTCTCTCTCTCTCTCTCTCTCTCTCTCTCTGTCCCTTCATATTAAGCTTTAACATTGAATCTGTTATAAAGCCCTCTCAAAATCATGCTCTGTGGTTTGTGAATTTTATTCTTTAACTATGCAGGACAGAAACCTGAAAGCAACTAGCTTGGATTAGGATGACTTTGATAGGTATTGAGTTTTCTGGGATCCTATTCCCCTGAATCCTGAAATAACAAGCATAACATGATAAATCATGTGATGTTTGTCTTTCAGAGTCTGGCTTGCCTCATTGAGAATGCTTGTTTTCAGCTCTGTCTATTTACCTGTGAATTTCATAACTACATTTCTCTTAATCACTGACTAATATTCCATTGTGTCAATACACAACAGTTTCAATATCTATTCCTCATTCATAGATTCATCAACTATGTTGTTTCCAATTCCTGGCTATTGTGAATAGAGCAGCAGTGAACATGGATAAGCAGGTATCTCAGTGTAGAATATGGAGTCCTTTGGGTATATATCAAAGAGTGGTGTAGCTGGGTCATTAAGCGAGGGCAAATAGAATACCCTGGTAGAAAGGATTAAAAGAAAATAATGCAACAGAGAAGGATAGTTGAGGTGGAAGAATGGAGGGCAGTATAGAGAAGGGAGTATGGGCAGGCATAAGTAACAAGAAAGGCCTGGAAACCTAGTACTGTAGAAGATTCCTGAAGTATAAGTATGTGCATACACACACACACACACACACACACACACACACACACACACACTCACACATGAGTTAAATCAGAAAATATATATGTGGAAAGATTCACCTACAGAAAACCAATAAAAGTCCCAGTGGCAGTGATGATTACTTCTTTTGGAGTGTTGGCCAGTACAATCCCATAGACTCTCAAACATTGCAGGACATTACCATTGCTCTTATTTGCCCTCAAGAAGTTTACATTAAGACATTACTGCCAAAGATGAATATTTTAGTCATAGAACACAGGGAAATCAAGCTGGTATGGACCTGGAAGCTTCATCCATACTTAATAGCTTTCATAATGCTGGAAGATGTTATACATGCTATCAGAGGAGAAAAGTAATCACCAGTCATATCCAGCTATGAACCCTTCAAACTACAATAATACTTGGCCTTGCAAGACTAGGCCCTGGTCTTGAACATTATGGGAGTCATCAACCATTTTTTTGATTGAATTTGAGCTTCAGTATACAAGATGAAACCCATATATGACATCACTATCAGACTGAGAACCTCTGGCTATACAGAACATAGGCCTTAGGGGGAAACCCAATACTATTATGAGGCTAAATGGACATGGTATTAAATCAATTCCTAATGACATTATCATTATACCCAAAGTGAAACACATCCCTCCACCCTCATCTGAGAAGCTTCTATTTGAAATAGACGATGATTAAAACAGTGAACCACTGTTTTAATTGGCCAAGGTACAGAGATTAAGAAACTACAGAATGAGCAAATCTAAAAGGAACATATATACTGCATGCTCTCCCAAGGCTCAGGGACCATTACAGAAGAAAGAGCTGAAAGAGTATAAGAGCTGAGGTAGTGGGTGACTACAGAGAAACTGTCTTCTGGACTCAACAGGGCAGTTGCAAAATGAGCCCACAGCAGTTGAGACAAAACCTGTGCATGCTGACACCTGACCAAATCCCAGCAGGGAGAGCTGAGCTGGCAACATAATCCCACCACTTGACATGGAGGTACCAGAAATGGTTAGCTGCTAGGAGAAGGAGTTTTTTCTTAGATTATAACCCCTGGCAAATCAACCACTCTCCAGTGGAAGACCACACATGCAAGAATAACTGGTCTTGAAAGATTTAAAGTAAATCTTTAAAATATCTTTAAAATAAAGATATTAAAGTAAAATAGGACACAAAGTTGGGTGAGTAGGGGAGGAGTATGGATCTGGGGAGAGTTGGGAGGAGGGTAAATATGCCTAAAATATGTTGCATTAAACTTTCAAATGAATAATACATTTTAAAAATAATTTTAGTATCATGCTGGTATTTGTTTTATACTTCTAGAACTCAGCATTAGCTCAAGCCAAAACATATGCATATAGAAATTGTGAATTAAGTTCAACTTCTCATTCTCACATCTTTTCTTTTCTTCTCTTCCCCTTTTCCAACTCCTTGATCCCTTCACTGGTTTCTTCTTTTCTTTCTGTGGCATCTGGTGTTTAAATGCTGGGTTTTGGACATATAGGGTCAGCATTTATTGAGAATATTATTTATGCAGTGGCTTTCATGAATTAAATCCTAGATCTTCAGACATGCCTCTGGAAGATAATTAATAATTCAATAATGTCAATTTGCTTAATCTCTTACTTTCAATTTTGCATACTTTGACAATGAAATAAATATCCATTATTATTGTAATAGAGTTCCACCACAGTGATTAAAAAGAATCTCAGGTAATGTTGAAACTTACATGAAATGTATATTTAATGTGTGGGGGGATGGAGGAATGTCTATCAATCACATGTGGTTATTTAGGAATACAAATTCTGAAAACAAACAAAGCTCCTCTAAATATTGTATGGAAATTACAAAAAAAAAAACAAAAAAAAAAAACAAAGAACAAAATTTCATGAGTGTTTGAAGGAAGTGTGGGTGGATACTGAGGGATTATTTATTTATTTAGTTTAGTTTAGTTTTTCGAGACAGGGTTTCTCTGTGTAGTATTGGAGCTTGTCCTGGATCTCTCTCTGTAGACCAGGCTGGCTGTGAACTCACAGAGATCTGCCTGGCTCTGCCTCCTGTGTGCTGGGATAAAAGCATGCGCCACTACCGCCCTGCTGATACTGAGGGTTCAAAGGAAGTGTGGGTGAATACTGAGGGTTTGAAGGTGGTATGGGTGTATACTGATGGTTTGAAGGAAGCATGGCTGGGTACTGAGGGTTTGCAATAAGTGTGGTGGATAACAAGTGTTTGAAGGAAGTGTGGGTGGATACTGAGAGTTTGAACGAAGTGTGGTGGATATTGAGTGAAGGAAATGTGGTGGATAATGAGGGTTTGAAGGTAGTATGGGTGGATACTGAGAATTTGAAGGAAGCATGGCTGGGCACTGAGGATTTGAAACAAAGTAAGACAATCTCATAAACTTACCTGAAAATTGTCACAAATTGAAAATGCAAAGGCCGTAGAAATCTCATTTATCAAATAATAAAGGCATTAGTGGAGTGGTTTCTGGGACATTTATTTTATTTATTGCTAATGGTCAAAGTAATAAAGGTCAAAGCTTGCACAATGATTGATTTTTTTGCCTCTTCCAAATAGCAGACCTGGCTGTGGAGTTAAAGTTACCACCACAAGTGAGAAGCAATGCTTTTATTGCAAGAACAGCTATGCTAACCTGCCTAAATATTAGCAAAGATAAACTCTCTGACAGCGCAAACTCATCCAGTCATTTGTTTTTCAAATCAGTTATCAAAGTTTAAAAAAAAAATCTATGAAAGCACTTAATAACAAACAAGTCACACAACCAAAGTAGAAAAATCTAGACTCTTATTGACCTTAGGAGCAAAAGAGAGTGAGGATGAAGTGTAGAATGTTACAGAGATTGTAACACAGTTGTAATTGTCTATTTTTTCTGGAAATCAATCTTTAGCTACTAGAGTGAAACTTACAGAATCATGCAGACAAATGTAAGCCTTTGCTAATCCACGGAAGTCTATTAGAAACAAATAGTTAACATTTCTGAAATTGTCATCCATGCTAGAGATAAGCAACATTTTCTGAAAAGAGGAGTGTCTGCAGAGGAAGGTTTACCACTGAAGATTCCTGTGTTCTTAAAGACCTTCTCATTCTATTTAAGCTGCACACAATCTTTGCTATGGGGGGAACCTTCTGAAAAATGAGAGCTTATGTGTCTCACTGAAACGTGTGTGATTTTGAGGAACTTATGCATACTCATGTACACAGTTTTTAAAATAGCTATATCGTCGAAGCCAAGTGAGCTAGGTTCACTCTACATTTTTTCATTTTTTCTATTGTGAGGAAAAAAATGGCAAGTTTTTGAAACATATTTTTGACTTAATTAAGACATGAAGAGACCACCAAAAAACTTGATATGAACTCCATGGTATTTTTCTGAGAAGGTAAAAAACATTGATTCTGTGGTAGTAGACAACAGAATGATGATCATTAGAGACAGGAAAGTATGAGGACATGGGGATAAAGACAGGTTACCAAAATCCATCTTTGTAGCAGGAATTCTTTCCAGTGTTACACAGCACAGTTGAATGACTACACAACTTATTATAATAATATTTATATAGAGAATCTTCTTAATTGAGGAGATAAGAGACAAATGATAAAGGTTTCAGGAAAAGGAACTTCATATTATTCTGATTTCATTATTGTAGAGCATGTCAATTCTATTGAATTATCACACAATACAAATATACATAATTATTATGTGCCAATAAAAAAATTGGAAGTATAAAAAATTCAAAAACAAACTGAAGGACAAATATCAAATTTATATGCAATAAATTGCCATGTCAAGCCAGTAGAATAAATATGGACTTAAATGATGATGGAATCAACTAGAAATCCCTTAGTAAACAAACTTAATATTGGGCCTAAGAGACATTAGCATATTCTAATGGCTTGACATGCTGCTTTCCTCCCTGGATATCAGTGATGTCTATGGATGTTTTGAGATGTGAATGATAAAGGAGAAAATGCTACTGTATATTGTGGAGGAAAGCCAAGGATTATCATAAAATCCTACAGTGTCTGTCAGGGATTTGAGAGAAAATTTTCCTGAACAAAGTGTTAGTTATGCCAAAGCTGAGAAGTCACACTCTAAGTAGATGAGGTCAGGAGATGGAAACAAAATTATAATGCTGTGAAGGTCCAAGCATGGATTCTTCAATGGTGTTTGTAGAGAAACTATTCTTGAGTTTAATACAAAATTCAGGTAAAACAAAAATTAACAAATTTGAATAGCTAAGAATGAAATATCAATTGACTTTAAAAAAATTACAGCCTATTTAATCCATGAAAATATATGAATAAAATTTGCCACTTTTGCTAATGTACTACTATGCAGACATGGTCAATCCTGGAGAATATGCCTACAAACATGTGTGGAATTATATCCAGTGCATCTGAATTAACAAAAACAAACAATTAACTTAAAACAAGAAAACTAAAATCGGTATGTCTATTGACTGCTGGAAACATGTAGGCATAGAGAGTAGGCATTTACTGTGCTCCTTTGCACACAGAATTTTTAGAGAGTTTGACACAGTAGTGAGGCCACTGAGGCCACTATTTCATAGATTGTACAACAACAATAAGCAAACAAAAATCACATGAGTAACAGTGAAAGCAAAGCAACAGAAAAAATGGAACCAAAATGAAACACAGAAACAAATAAAAAAAAATTATGCCCATTATATAACAACCACCCAGGCAATATGAGAATTAATCCAAATTACTTTTGATTTTATCTTTTATTTATTTTTAAAACAGGGCCTTATTAGCTATCCCAGGCTGGCTTAAATTTGTGATCCTCTTAACTAAGTCCCCTGAACAACACTATGGGCATCTGCCATTATGCTCAGTCCTGAACGACTTTTGAATGAGGCATACACTCTCAGGCTCAACCAAACAGAATTGCTAACTCATTTAGCATTCACGTGCCTTGTTTGTTTTTCCAAAATGTATTGATCAGTGATCATCAGACTTGAGCAAATAATTGGGTTATCACAATTTTTCAGTATTGGGCAGGAAAGAGAAGTGAGAAGTTAAGAATCAATTGGAACATGATAGATTGGAAACGGTTGTGCCTTGTGAGACTGAGAACAGTCCTGCTTTTACTAGCCATATCAGCACACTAGCTATCCTTGTATTTGTTCAGGCAAGCATTTGTTAGGTCTCTCTAGGATAATGTGCAGTAGGCAGCAGAATGAGAAGCTGCTGCCAGAATGCCCAGAATATCTATCTTCTTTTATTTGTGCCAGAATTGGAGGAGCATGGGAAGCAAGGCCTTCATATTTACAGTAGAATCCATGGACCCAAGGTCCAACCCACCAAAGAATAAGACTTCACTGGGACTGACTGACTTAACCAAAGTTGGTTTTCCTCATTTAGTTAGAAGTGATAAAAAAAAAGTCACATTAAAAAAGTTCCTAAGTCTTTGCTCCTAAATAACATTTCTTACTGAACGAAACCTGAGCTTCTCAAAGACTGAGTTTAATTGGAAGACTAGGATAACTTATGGTCATTAGGTAAGGATGCAATTGTGTAATTTAAAAAGTGATATTAAGTCAACAGGAAAATTAATAGTAATGAGATTGGATGGAATCATTTGAATATAACAATAGAGTAATTAATATGGAATAAGAATGTCGGGGCGGGGGGTAAAGGACAAAATTCTGTGCTGCGTTGATGAGATTAGTTATCCATTTGTGTTAATGCTGAAAATCTCTCTTAAGTTAGAAATAAAAGGCTCTTCTATGTCAAACTGTAAACATGGGTGGGAAGGCAAGCCTAAGCTATGAAGGTGCTTCCAACAAGAACTGAGCACTAGTGCAAGAGACCTCAGCCTGCCTTCCATGGGGCCATGTTTCCTGGGATTTCAGCACTATGCCAACAGACTGCCAATGATGGGGGACTTGGAAGAGTCTCTATTGTCAGTAACACAAGATAAAGAAAAGTTTGAGGTTAGAGTAGAAACATGTTTTAAAAAAACATAAGTGACATGCTACAGGTCTGAGTGAGATGGAATAAATGCTTCATGCTTGCTCTTCACTAAGTCCAGAGCTTCTCCTGGAGAGAAATCATCATGGAGAACCTCTCTGAAGGTCAAAGGTCAAAATGTAAATATCAAGTGAAGACTGGGGATGAATATCAATTTTTGAAGTTGCTGAATTAGAGTGCTAGTGCTCTCTTTCTCTCTCTCTCTCTCTCTCTCTCTCTCTCTCTCTCTCTCTCTCTCTCTCACACACACACACACACACACACACACACACACACACACACACACACACACTCCTTAATCAACTTGCCATGCTCTAATGAAGAGTTTGTCTTCAGTTCCTTCAAGTCACTATGTGTAGACTTCAAGAGCATAAACACCACAGCTGGCTTCCTTGGACATCATGGCTCCTGGTCATCAGGACACACAGGCATAGTGTCTGACTCAGGAGTCTGTTTCATTGACTCAGAGTAATTAAAAGTTTTGACATTTAAGAGAATGCCCCAACCGAAGATCAAATTTTGTCATTTACCTACTGTGTCACCTTGGACAAATGACTAATACTTGGCTCTTTCTTTGATCTGTAAATAGGATTAACAGTACATGCCTTGCAGAATATGAGTACATTAACTTATGTAAACCACATAGAAAAGATTGGTGTCTGTCAAACAGATGTTTAGGTGATGTTATCGCAAACTGATTCTACTTACCAAACCATGTCACATTGAGACCTTCAATATCTGATATTTTCACATATTCCTGAAAAATATTAGTAATGTGATTCAAGTTATCTACTGGAGGCTCCTGTTTGTGCCTGTCTACTCTTCTCTCATGCAGTTAAGTACCTTCCTTTCTATATCCCAGCTCTGAATATTTGTGTGTAATATATATGTGCTTTCCTATATGTTGCAGTAATGAATGGATGTTTTCCTGATAATACCCTCAAAGTTGCAGCCCTTTGTGCTTTTGAGAGGATAATACAGTCTGGTAAAACTGATGAAAAGGAAAGAGCTTCATGTTGCCAAATTTAATAAGCGGTTTCATCTGCATAGTGCCACACTTAAATGTTTTGTGTTAATAAAACCTGGAAAAAAATTCTAATATATGGGGCATATAACACAATTTCAGGCTAAATGTAAGAAACATTTCTGAGTCAAAATTTTAAAGAACTGCATTGTAATATTACAAGTAATAATTTCCTCAGCATGAGATGTACCCAAATACAGAATGGGCCAACACAACCCTTTGATGCATTTGAGGAAGGGTATACATTTTTGGGTAGGTGGTTGTTTCTATTAATAATTTGATGTTAATTTTCTGTGAGGTTTTGTTTTTAACTCTCAAATGCAAATAAGTGTATTTTAAAAATTAACCAGAAAAATTTGTGGTTATAAATTTTGCAGGAATAAAAACATTTTAATCAAAGCAGTTACCTATTTTAAAACATTTAATCTTAGCTCTCCGTTTTCAGCTTCCTTGGATAGAGTGTGTCCTCCTCAGCAAACAGCAAGCTTGCTTTCCTCTTTTTCTCACTCCTACTGTGATAGAAGGTTTTAATCAAAATGGGATGTATAGGTTCTGCCCCGCCTCAATTTTTATCTAACTGTGACCCTTTTCACATTTCAAACTTGAAGGGAACTGGGGATCACTGATATTGAAGACTATATTAGAGGATGATTTTGAATTGGAGTTGTCTGAAGACCCAGGGCAAGAAGTGAATGATTATTTTCAGTTCTTGATAAAGAGGGTGCCTCTACTTCAAGAGGCACAAAAACCAGGATTGCTGGAGTCTGTGGTGAGAGTTGTTGCAGTGGTAGCTTTAGGCAAATCTTCTGCTCCTAGAATAATTTTCCAAGATTGCTGGACATTCTTGATGTGATTTGGATGTAGAATGTCCCCCAAATTTCTTGATGAAAATGTGGTCCCTAGAGTGGCACTATTGAGTAGTGGCAGAAGCTTTGAGAGATAGGGACACTTGGGAGGTATGTAGGTTAGTGATGACATGCCCTTGGAGGGAACTGTGGGGTATTAGCCCCTTCCTAACTCTCTTTCCTGCATTTTGAGGTGCATGGATTTACACCTAAGTGTACTCTACCAAGCTGCAAAGTGATGGAGATGTTTGATCATCAATTACCATTTCAGATCCCTAAGGCAAAATTTCATTTCATAAGTTGACAGTGTCAGTTATGTGTGATAGTCACACAAAGCTGAGAAATACATTACCACAAGAGTATCTGGGTCCATGAGGATCAGATCAGAATGTCCTTCTCTGTGGCAGTCACCCCAAGTGCTCCAGGCACTATTAAGAAAGATATGTGTCCCCTCTCTTGACCCTCTGAATGTTTTATATGTGGTATGGCATGGGAAATGGAATGAAAGTTGGAGTAATTCAAAGAGCAAAGTTTCTTAAAAAAGAAAAAATATTATTATAAATTAATAAATTATTATTAATCTCAATTTTTGAGACATGCTTAGAAATTCTAGAAAATTTGAGAAATTAAGAATAGAAAAGAAGACTGGGGAGACAGCTCAGTAAGGACTGAGTCAGGATGTAAGTTAAATTCTCAGCACCTTCATAAATGCTGAACTAGACAGTTGATTGGCTTGATCTGTTTGGGAGGCATCCAGGCAGTGGGACTGGGTCCTGTGCTCATTGCATGCATCGGCTGTTTGAAACCTGGGGCCTATGCAGGATCGCTTGGCTCGGCCTGGGAGGAGGGGACTGGACCTGCCTGGACTGAGTCTACCAGGTTGATCTCAGTCCACGGGGAAGGCTTTGCCCTGAAGGAGATGGGAACGGGGGGGGGGGGGGGTTGGGGGAAGGTGAGGGAGGCGAGAGGGGGGAGAACAAGGGAATCCGTGGCTGATATGTAGAACTGAATTGTATTGCAAAATAATAATAAAAAAAAATGCTGAACCTGGTGGATTGAACTTGTAATCCAATGCTAGGAAAGCCAAGACATTTAGATTCCTGGGATTCACTAGTGTTCCAACTTGTCTAACGAGTCCCATGTCAATGGGAAAACCTGTCACAAAATAATACCTAAGAAACAATAAGGAAGTTTGATCTCTCATCTCCACACACAGGTACCCATATGTGCATGCATACCTGAGTGTGATTGTATGTGTGTATACATACACATATACACAAACACACACTCACTCATGTATCAGGGAAATATTCTAAGGTACAGGCTTGTTTATAAATAAGGGAAGTAGCAGGCAGATTCCTTGAATGAAAAGGCAGAAGAAAGAGCTAATTAGAAGGTAGCATGTCAGGCTTGTTTTCCAGACTCACTCACAGGAGAGAAGGGAGTCAGGCTACCTAGCCTAAGGATACATGAAATAACTGCTACACATATGTCCTGAGCTCAGAAGTGTTGACAGGGCTCTATGTAACACCTATAACAAGATGCATTGAATGGCATAAAACTTCAAGAACAATTGATAAGCAGTTCTACAATTATGATCACAAATTAGTAATCCATTTATAGTCATAGATGATTTCTCTCCTGAGGGTATTCTCTTAAATCAAATTTCAATTACAAACTCTACCCGAATTCTGCATAATCAATATAGCCTTGCTGTATCCAAATTGTTTAGAATTGTATATCTCCACATTGCTCCCTCTATCACAAATGTTTACTCTGGTTCTCTGGTTTTGTCATTGGTGAATCCATCCAACTCCTTCACATAGGAAAGGTATCTGGGCATCATTTTTTTAGTCTTTATTTTTAAATTTGTTGCTTCTATAACCAGTAAATATAAAAGCCCTGTAATTGTTGCTGTGTTCTTTTCTTTTCTGATACCTCTGTCACCTCAGTACAGGTGTAAGATAAATACAGACACTAAACTGAATCAATTCAACTCTACCTCACACACTATAATAATAGCTTCTTAATGAAGAAGTGCAAATCCATTCTCTCTCTCTCTCTCTCTCTCTCTCTCTCTCTCTCTCTCTCTCTCTCTCTCTCTCTCTCTGTGTGTGCTTGCACTCGTGTGCGCATATGTGTGTATGTGATAATAGATTGGGCAATTACATTGACAAAGGTTGTTATAATTTCGTATTGTTAAGATTTTACATTGAAGATAGTTTTTGAATGTAGAGTGGTCTGTACAGACACACGAGTGGGGAGACACTGCCATCATCTTCACATGACAAGCAGCATGTGAAGATGATGCCAGTAAGCCATGAGCCACGTGGCAAGGTATAGATTCATAGAAATGGATTAATTTAAGATGTAAGAACTAGATAGCTAGAAGCCTGAGCCATTAGGCCAAACAGTTTAAATAATATAAGCGTCTGTGTGTTTATTTTATAAGTGGGCTGTCAGACTGCCGGGACTTGGTGGGAGCTGGAGAAAAATTCTCAAGCTACAATCTTCTGCATCATAAGCATCCAGGCCCAAGAATACACAGACTCTTGAGTACTCTCCACTTGCTGCAGTACTCATAAGAGTGCTCATGCCAGATCAAGTCTGGACATTTTCACAACTGGAACTCGGTGAACAAGAAGTGCGAAGCATTTACTGTTGAGCCTAAAAGTGGAAGAATTGCAATATGTCTGAAATATCTTCATCTGTAAAACAGTGGGCATAGCCCTGTAGATCTAGTCCTGGGGGTTACTGGTTGGAAAAGCCAATCCTCTGGCTACCTATGGCTAGAAACTTTCTTCAGAGATAAAGAAAACCACTTAAAGAAGTGTTCAGAACATTTCACTGCCCAGGACTAGTGAACAGAAGGGGCATGGATTGCCTGGGTTTCTCTCTAAGGTCATATGAGAGTTAGGATTTTACTCAGACGAAATATTTCAGAGGGTAAGTTTTATCTTAATTTGCTTAAAACTAGATTATATAATTAGAATCTGAATTTGTATCCTATTTATATTCTGTGGTAGATCAAAGCATTTGTAAAATTCAATAAATTAATTAAACACCAATCTAAATTTTCAAGAAAAGAATATATGACCAAATCTCAGAGATAAGCAAGCATTGCTGATTCATAAATCTATTCACTTATGAAAGAGCATAAACCACTAAGATCTTTGGCTTGGTCTGTTTTCTGTCCTTGACATTTCCTAATCCTTTAATCATACAACCATTATGCAATCACCCAGAGTAGACTTCCTCATCAGGCCAGACTGAGGATAAAACTGAGGAGTGGATAGGTCAGCAGTATAGTCCAGGTGCAAAATTATGACATGAAATTAATAAGTACAATTTTATGGCTTTTCTTTTTGTTTATTTTCTAGTTTCATTTCTCTTCCTATTCAACAATTGAGGAACATTCAAAGAACTATTGCTGTGGAATGTTTTGTATGTTACGTGTGTTGCTTGATTGGGTAATAAACAAAACACTTATTGGCCAGTAGCCAGGCAGGAAGGATAGGCGGGACAAAGAAAAGAGAATTGGGGGAAGTGGAAGGCTGAGGTGGAGAGACCGGCCAGCCACCGCCATGACAAGCAAGATGTAAGGTCCTGCCAAGCCCCAGCAGTCCAACAGCCTATTTATAAAATAAACACACAGATGCTTATATTACTTATAAACTGTACGGTTGCATCAGGCTTCTTGTTATCTAGTTCTTATATCTTAAATTAACCCATTTCTATTAATCTATAAGTTGCCACATGGCTTGTGGCTTACCGTTACCTTACATGCAAAACATCCTGCCAGGTTTGGCGGGACCCGGAGAGAAAACTCTCCAGCTACAAACTATAGGCAGGGGAGACTAGAAAGTTCATAGGAACCTTCCGTGAACTGTAAGAGCTCACAATCTGCTGGAGGTCAACAGAGATAGGGATGGTAGTTCCATGTGAAAAGACAGAAGCTACAAGGATAGACCTGACACATGGAAGCATGTGGGTTTACTTACCTAGGTTTAAAATATGAGTAGATTCAATCTATGGAATGTGTTCATGTTGGAGGCATACCACAGACTAAGGTCCTCTGCCCTGGAAGGCCATGCTCAGCTCAGAATAGGGAAGTTCTGAACAAACAGTGTCCAGAGGACATTAGTCCTGGACACAGCCAGTACACAGAGGACAGATAGTCCTGGATACAGACAGTACGCGAGGGACAGATAGTCCTGGACACAGACAGTGTGCTGGAGACAGACAGTCCTGAACACAAAACAGTGTATAGAGGATCAGTAGTCCTGAACACAGACAGTATGCAGAAGACAAACAGTCCTAAATGGGCAGTACACAGAAGACAGGTGCAGGGTAATCATAGACACCTCTAAAACAGCCAGCAAGAATGGATACACGCATACACAATATTATTTAAGGACAAAATATGATAAATACCTTTTCAAATGCAACTTTTCCTTACAAGTTTCTGCTGTTTATTCAAATATGGTATATATTTTTTTAAATTTTTCATTTAAAATCGTTAATTTATGTTACATATGACTTATAGAAAGTAGAGCAAATTTTGTGCAACCATGATACAAATAAGATTTTAATATATTTTAAAATACTATATTTGTGTAAAATTATTTCTCTTATTAACATTTTTATTATGTTCTAGTGAGGCATGGTTGAATATATTTCATTATAATTTAAAATATTGCTTTTAACACTCTTGGTGCGGCAAAATTGAAGGTTCTGTTCTAAAACTGCTTTGTGCTGTTGATTAAAATTAGTGGCTGTCATGTCAGAGAAAGAAGCTCACAATGCTCTGCAGCTATAGTGGAAGACAGTGTGGCTGGCTGTGTTCTGTCAGACTTGCACGGGGAGATGCACCTTAACATTTGGCTTTTGTTTTAACATCACCAAAATGGCCAGATGACATTCATCTTATTACCTAACTCTGTAAATTACAGTGCTTCCAAAGCTGGCTTCTTAACCTCATCTACTATCTATGTCCTCTTTTGCTAAAATCCAGCCTGAAAGACAACACCTTCCCAGTGCTACTTCATTGCAGTGGAAACAAAATTGTTGACTTTTAATAAGGGTAAGAAGTTAAAATCACATCAGTTACTTTCTAGTGGGGAGAGTTTTTAAAAGTTCTGGTTTTAAGTGCTTTAGTGTGGAAATACTCAGATTTTTGTAGTTTTTATATATCAGTTTTGGCAGCAAAATCACATTCAGTAAAAATATTGTCAAGTAATTTCTAAATGGTATTTCTTCCCCACAAGTGATGTGATTTGCAGATGTAAATTAATGTGAGTCTTACTTTCTTGCTTTCCTTTCCTTTTTTTTTTTTTTTTGGACAAGGTATCATATATTCCAGACTGTCCCTGAACTCTCCTGAAAATAACTTTGAACTCTGCATCTTTCTGCCTCTACCTCCTGAGAGTTGGGTTATAAGAATATGCTACCACACCTAGTTTTTGTGGTCCTAGGGATAGAGTTTGGGAACTTTGTGCATCTACCAAGTAATCTACCAACTAAGTAGTATCATCAGCCCCCTAAAACAGATATTTTTAAATTAAAAATATCTTAAAGTGTAGTGTTGTACAAACCTACAATCCTAGCTACCTGGGTAGATGAAAGAGACAGAAGTTCAAGCTACAAACCATAGCTAATCAATGCCAACCTGAGAAATTTGGTAAGATAGCCTTAAAATAAAAAAGGGACGTGAGTATGTATCTTGCAGGGAGACAATAAAAAAAAAAAGTCTCCCAACTAGCATGAGGGATTGACTTTAAATAATGGCAGGAGTAAAATTATTTGAAATTATTAAGTCATGACTATGTTCAATACGTGTACATTGTTAAAATAAAAATCCCGTACTTACTTTTCTCTATCGTATTGAAATTCACCACAAAAAGAGCAATATATTCAGAAGTCTTGATTTGATGGCATCGATATTCTGCCTATGTGTCCTTCAGCATCTACACACCAGTAATTTCCATAATGTGGCAGAGTCTAGCTGGCTGCTCATTAAGAATGTGTGTTCTTCTGATAGTATACATAGGGAGACTAACTTTTGAAGCTTAAAAAGGAATTTGAGAATAACATTTATATAGTTGAGCTCTAGAGGATGGATATGTACAAAAATGATCTGCTTTATTTCCAGATAGGACTGTCAGATGTTTTCAATCTCAGTATTTTTCTTTTTCCTGGGCCAATAATTGGAAAACTGAAAAACTTCTTAAAAACATAGGGATGAGACCAGAAAAAACAGCTCAGAGGATAAAGGTGCTTGTCACACCAGCCTGATGACTTACTATTTAGTCCCAGGAACCCCGAAAACGTGGAGAGATCCAACTCAATAAAGTTGTCCCTTTATCTACATGAGTGACATGGCATGGACATTCACCTGCACTATAATAATAAACGAAATTTAAAAAAATCATGAAGCCAAAAAAAAAAAAAAAGATGGATAGGTGTCACCCCAAATCACCAAGTGAAAAAATAGACAATGATCAGGAAATCCATCGTTGAACTGTTAAGAATGTTAGAAATGTATTTTGTGTTTTAAGGAGTAGTGATAGAATAATGTCACATGCCCTCTAAATGAGGCTTGTGCTCTAGGTGGATATAGACTAGGATTATTCTTGATTATTTACTTGGGTTTGACATAATCATGTAATGTTACTAAACCTTCACTTGCTGTTCCCAATGGGCTATGCAAAGGCATGATGCAAAGGCATGATGGAAGCAGCATAGCCCTTGTAAAGTGGATATTTCATAAGTACCATCTAACTGTCAGTAAGAAATGGATGACTCATACTGACTGTAAAGGGAAACTGTTCCCTTCAGATTTCTTGGACTGTTGGTCATACATGGAAGACTGGTAAATGCTGATTCCAATGTTGTGTCCTTAAACTGATAGACCCCTGTGGTCAGCAGTGCAGTACAGGAGCACTGTGGTCCAGTGGGCTAAAGAATACCTGAACAAGGAGAAAGAACGCACTGTGAGAAAAATTTGACTAGCATTACTGACCTTGAAGGTAGAATGGAGGCAGCCCTTGGAAGCAGCATCAGGTATCCCCTAATAGTATGTCAACCTTTAAAAATGGATATTCTTCTCTGGCCTTTTCAGAATATACTATTGCCAGCACCTGGACTTGAGTTCACTGAGATCTGCTTTGGACTTTTTACTTCTAGAGCCACAATCCAGCAGATATATACCATTTTCAATCACTAAGCCTGAAGTAATTTGTTCCAATGAGACTCTAATAAAAATACTGCTTATAATTTCAATTCCTGTATATGTTACTGAATTTGGGGGTCATTTAACAACTCAACTAAATCAGAAATTAATACTTTGCAGAGTATTTCTGCCTTAGCATATCATCAAAAGTGAATGCTGGTTAAGTGTTTATAGATGGAAATTATAATGACGCTAAACGTCCTGATAGAGCCAGGATACCTTGAGCCTGACAGACATTAAGCTTGAAGGTGTTGGAAAGACCCAGTTGGTATGTTTTGACTACTACTAGGCATCATTAGCAAAGATGATTAAAAAAATAAGAAGTGTAGACATACATAGGTTACTTAACCAGAAGAGATCAAAGGAGACAAGGAGTCCAAAGATGGAGGAGCTGTAGATTGGAAAGCAGGTTATTTTGGAATCCTGTTAGTGAGATCTACACAAACAAAGGCTTAGTGACAATGGGAAAATAGATACTTGGCTAGAAAAAAAAGGAATTCATTGCAAAAAAAAGTAGGGTATGGGTGTGCTATTTTCTTTCAATTTACTTGGCCTTAAAACATAAAGACAAAGGGATGTGGGAGGAGGAAGGCAGAGCAGGAGGGAAAAGGAGACAGAGAAGGAGGAAGGGAAGAGGGTGAAGAGAACAGAATGTGTTTAGAAAACAAAAGCAAAATAAGAAATAATATTGATGTTTACAGTTACATAAAATTCACTAATTGGAAGCTGATTTAAGCAGAGTCTTAGAGTGTTTGAGAAAGCGCCCATGCTAAAGAATTTGGGGCTGCACTACCAGAAAACAAAAGCCAACAACTGAGTATTGCAGGCTAGAATCTGACCTACTCCATCAGCCGGAAGCAGATGTAGCTTCTCCTGCAGGTAACTTCCTTTAGAGGCAGCTGTAGAGCTACAGATTACCCAACCAAACTCCACCAACAGGCATGAGAAATCCCCTTTCAAGTTGTTTGTCAGGGGAGTACAAGAGACTACTGAAACTTTATAACCTATGGCTGTTGCCCTTGATTGCCTCCCAGAGGCTGAAGGGAAGTCTCTGTTGCTGAAGACACAGGACCCAGAGGAGCTAAGCTGGATCTGACCTGAAACCCTCCTCTCTGAGGACTAGCTTTCATGGTATCAGAAGATCAATTGCCATGGCACAATATCCCTAAGAATGCAATATTGGCCTGGCAGTAACCAACAGCTGCCTAATTTTTCTTAAATCATGGTCAATGACAGGGGAATCTTGCCTTATATTGTAAACCTGGCTGACTACCTAGGGCTCATAAAGTTATCGATTCTGGAGGAGAACCTAGAGCTACTACTTTACTAAACCAGCATAATTTCTAACTGCATTCTACATATTTGTCCGTATACCTACATATAAATGTAAGTCTCACCCCTGTTCAAAGAAATGTCTCTGCAACAGATGGAGATTGTTGTGGAATATTATTTTAAAGTGTATTACTTTTGTTTATGTTGCATTTGTTTAACTCTGTGAAGCTGTATTACTTTGCCTGTCTAAAATGCCTGATGGTCAAATAAAAAGCTGAACAGCCAATAGAAAGGCAGGAGAAAGGATAGGTAGGGACAGCAGGCAGAGATAATATATAGAAGGAGAAAATCTGGAAGGGGAAGAAGAAAGAGCAAGAGAACAAGGAGAGAAGGACACTAGGGGCCAGCCACCCAGCCACAGAGCCAGCCACAGCATAAGAATGAAAGTAAGATATACAAAAGTAAGAAAAGGAAAAGACACAGAGGCAAAAGGTAGATGGGGTAATTTAAGAAAAGCCAGCTAGCAACAAGCCAAGCTAAGGCCAGGCTTTGTAAGTAAGACTAAGCCTCCATGTGTGATTTATTTGGGAGCTGGGTGGCAGGCCCCCCAAAAGAACGGAAAAAAAAAACCAACAACAGGAGAGCATCACAGAAAACCACAATTGATCAAAATACAGATAATAAGTAATCATGTGGTATTCAGACCCAAATCGATACATCTAGAAAACAACTCCTGCACTTGAGTTTCAGGGCACACTGATGAAGAGGATGCAGAATGTGTTTTAAGAACTAGAAGAACAGGAAGTTTCCTGTGAGATCATATCTCTTAGAAATATCAGAGAAGCTACACCTATGATGTCTTATCAACATGGCTTTTTAAAATAAGACTTGAAAAATGGACAAGTCATGTTAACAAGGAGAAGGAAAGTTCAGGGGCCAAAACCCTAGACAAAGAACTATAGGCAAGTACAGAATGTTGAAGCAGGAGAAACAGTCTCCAGGGAAGAGCCCCCAAATTGGTTACCCAGTACCAAGTAGTCAACTGTGAAATCATATACAAGTAGGTAACATTATACAGCCTCAGTAGGTTGTGTTTACATAAGTATGCATATATGTAACAACAATTTAAAGCAAAAGACGCCATGAACATTTAAGACAGCATGGGGGTGGGTGAGTACAGGGAGAAGTTGAAGGGAGGAAAAGAAAGGTGGAAAACGATGTGATTATACTTTAATTTCAAAAATAAAACAAACAAAAAACAGTATCTCTAGGAAAGCAGTAGTCATGAGATATCTTCCCTGAAGGCAAATGCAGAACTTGTCTATATCCTCAGGGCAGGATCCTTCCTAATCACTGCTCACAGGAAACTACAGTTCCACAAACCAAACATGGGAAACCACTGTCTTCCATTTCTTCCCATTTTACAAGTGGACAATTTCCTCCTGATTTATCTTCTGGCTACAGCAGCGTTGTCAAGCCATGGGCGCTGCCTTTGGAGCCAGTAGAAAAGGCTCATATCATCTGAAAACTCCAGATCTTTAGCACTGTGTGTGTGTGTGTGTGTGTGTGTGTGTGTGTGTGTGTGTGTGTGTGTGTGATTGTGTGTGTGTGTGACTATGTGTGTCATTTGTGTCTTTGTGTCTCTCTGTGAAAAGCCCTTCAGTGCATAGATCAGGGACTATTGTGGAAATATTACCAGTTAATAAATACAGTATTTCTAACTAAATCTGAGACTTCAGAAACAATCATAAGGGGATTATGATCCCATTATGTGAATCCTGAGTCATAGACACACCAAAATCCTATTACCTGGCATCCTCTAGTGCTTCATTCCACATAGTGCTATAGTGAGATTTCAGGTCTCTGAGGACTAGCAACAGAAAGATATTACTTTGCAAATTTTCTGGACACTTTATTTCTTCAGTTCACATGATAAAAATCTCAAAAAAGATGCATAGTTCATAACTAGACTGTTTTGTGCAGTATTTTGTGAGAAGGATTTAGCTTTATATTGAAAGTCTAACTTTTCATAATCTGTGTGCACATACTAGCAGAAGGTAAGGCTGGAGCCACTCTACAAAGTGAAGGAAAAGTTTTTGGTTGTCTGTATGAATCTTGATAGAATATTCTAGATCTGATTCAGTGACCAAAAATATAGCAGAAAGAGAAAGAGAGGTAAGTTTGTTGAGCTCTTAAAAACTCTACGTGTGTGATGCTATTCCTCATATTGGGTCACCTTCTCCAGCCTTAATACATGGGGAGGTGCTTAGTTTTACTATGACTGGATATGCCATGTTTTGCTTATAATCATGGCATGGGAGGCCTGCTCTTTCCTAAACAGAAACAGAGGAGGAAAGGATAGGGAGATGGGAACGGAGTGGGGCCGGATGAGGAGGGACTAAGAGAAGAGAAGGGAGGAGGGGAAACTCTGGCCAGGGAGTAAAATAAATAAATTTATTAAAAAAAAACCCTCTAGGTAAGCTACCCAGGTTTCTGTTACTGTGATAAAATGCTTGAGACAATCAATGTGAACGGAGAAGAAGTATACTTTGGTTAATAATTTCAGAGATTTCAGTGCAGTGTCATTTGGTCTCATCACTTTGGGTTTCTAATGAGTCAGAGCAGCACAGCAAGGGGACACATGGTGAAACGAAGATGCTCATCTACGGTAGCTAGGAAATAAAGAGAGGCAGGAGCTAGGATGACAGTCTCCCCTCCAGGAGCATTTCCATAGTAAACTGAGCTATAACAGGCCTCCCCAATGGAACAAGCCTTTGACACATGAGCCTGCATGGACGCTTACAATCAAACCATATTACACGCTTATCATCAACTTCAGCAAAGGAAATGGGAATAAATGCTCAGCAGAAAAGGAGGAAACAAAAAGCACTGACATGATTTCCCAGAGCAAAAACGTATTAAGGTAAGAAGAGATTGAGTAAGTGCATTAAATGTTTCTGGTGGGGTAATCATGATGAGGATTAAGATGCCTTTGTCTCCTTGTGAAGCACAGATTTCAACAGCAGCCTTCTTCCTTAGCAGATTTAGATGGAGAGAGAGAAGAATAGGACATCACACTTAGAACAAATAGATGCAATTTGCAGTGAGCAGAGGGTAAAATGTCTAAAATTACAGTGTGTAAGCTCAAGGCAAAGAGGAGAGTGCATGATTAATAGAAGGTGTGTAGCCAATTGAAAGAATAATTAAGATTATGTAATTCCTAATGACCTAAATGCTGCATGTCTTACACAATAGTCCAAAAACAACGATCATTGTTCCTATTTTATAGATGATATTCTCAGTTTTTAAAAGTTTAGCTGCACAATTGAGGTCATGAGGCTATTATTACTATGGTAATCAGAATTTAAATCTTTGCAGTTTTGACATTCAAGGCCCAAGGGTATCACAGCACATGATCACATAAACATTTGTTTGCCAGAATCAGATCTTCACACTTTCCTGACATCCCAAATCAATCACTCGAATGACTATTGAATCTGCAATTTATAGTTTAAAAAACCTAAAGTGAAATAAGGCCTAGTTGGAAGAAATGTGTAAAAACACTGACATAATCAGAGTAGAAATAAGATGCTGGGAGTGGGTCTTTAAGGTCTGTTTTAGTTATTAAAGAAGACCTTTGATGGAGGGAAGATTATAAAGTCAGCTGCTACATAGTGGGTGTGCTTCAGAAGAAGGTAGCTGAGAAAGGATATAACCACAAAATCCAACAACACCTGGACAGGTTAGAAGAATCAATGGATCTTTTGGCCTAATCCTGGGTGGAAAGAATAAAATGAATGATTAGGGTCCCTGTTCATACCAGAAATGTTGCCAGCTTATACAACATGGGTGGAAATGCTACTTTCACATCTCCCAGGTGGATCAACAAAGTACTATTAGCGAATCATCAGTATCTTACTGTTGGACACGATCTCTCCTAGAATTCAATGCAAGCAACAATTGAGAAATAAAAATTATCAGAGCAAAATCATAAATCACTCCAAGAATTATTCCAGGCCTTTAGTTGTGTTTGAAGTCAACTTTCACTTTCAGGGGTAGAAACGAAAGCCTCACAATAAGCTCAGGGTTCTTGGAGTTTGAGTGCTAGTTAATTGTAAGAAACTAGAGTAATAGGACTTGACTTTTGAAGATTTTAGTAGTTAAAATAATGTATCTTTAGTTATGTGCATTTCTATCATCTGTGAATATTTCTATTCTAAGATTATTGTGTAGTCATCACAATTGTACACTTCTGTGGTGTTCAGTATACAGGAATTTTATTTGAAATTTCCACAGAAGGGTCAGTAGATCAATAGATGAGGGTGCCTACCATGTAAGCCTAGGGAACTGAGTTTGATCCTAGAACTGACATATAGGTAGAGGAGAACCAACATCACAAAACTGTCCTCTGACTTCCACATATGTGCACACATAAACAGACACACACACACACACACACACACACACACACACACACACACTACTAGTAAATTAATAAAAATTAAAGTGATAAATTGCCATATAAGTTTAACTTGGATTCATTTTTTATTAAGAATTTTTTTATTCAATTTACATACATATCACATATCCCCTTCTTCCCTCCTCCAGCTCTGCCAGCCTTCCCCCACAACCCACCTCCCATTCCCTCCTACAAGAATGTAAGGCTTCCCATGGGGAGTGAGCAGAGTCTGGTACATTCAGTGACTTTTGTCTGCCCTTCTCGCCTTATTTCTTTGCCACTTATTTCTCTGCATTGTTTATTTCTGCAGAAGTCTGGGCAGCTCATTTTCTTCATGGCCCCTGAACTATAGCATTAGGAACATATGTTCCTGAATCTACCCCACAGGCTGGCTCTCCTTATTACCCTCCATCCCGAGAAGCAGCATATCTGATATGTGTTGCTCTTGTGATAATTATGAAGGGGGGATATAGTAGAGAGAAGAAGGTGGACAGAGATTACTCTACTCCTTCAAGTCCTTCACATTGTTTCTTTGTCTTAATGAAGACATACTATCTCTCTGTAACGTGAATCTTAAAAGGTCTTATAATGAAAACCCAGATCCAGATATTGGGGTGAAAGCTGAAAGATCAGAGAAGCAGAACAGCCAGCCACTAGCTCTATGAAATCCTCAGCCTTAAGAGAGAGAGTTCCTGTTTCTTCACGCCTTTTATACCTTTCTGTGTCCTGCCGCATTACATCCTGAGATTAAAGGTGTGTGTCACGACTGCCTGACCTCCTTGTCTAATTTAGTGGTTGGCTCTGTCCTCTGATCCCCAGGTAAGCTTTATTGGGATACACAATATATCACCACATCTCTCTGCTCTTCCATTACACTTAATCACAGAAGACATCAAGATGGCGGGCAGCTTGTTCCCCCAATGTCACATTAATGTAAGACTTTTTATGAGGTCTGCATTCTTCTGCTCCCCTCAAACCTTTCCTAACTAATTATTATTTTTGTAAAGAATGAAAATGTGTGATCCTCGTGAAATTCATGCCAGCCATCCAAACCTATCCATTGATAAATAGCTTCCCCTTGGCCAGCCATATTGTCACCTAAGTCTCCTTTTTATTCATGTTTATACTCTTTCACTTGTGACTCAGCTCACAATGTCACAGCTGCTTAGCACTTAAGCCTCAGTGATGCTTTACTTCCCATTTCCCTGCTGTGACCCCTAGAAAGTAGTGGTATAGTGACCACTATCCTATCTGTAGTGGGATGTGGCTCCAGAATAAATTACCAAATCTCTTAGGTAACTTACTCCAAATACTGGCTGATCTCATCAGTTATTATTGCCCTTCCCAGATTTATTCTTTAGCTCCCGAGGTTTACTTGTCTTATTTCTCTTAGTTATTCAATTCTGTTTGGTATTTATTTCTTGTCCTAGTATGTGTTTTTTAAGGTGGCCAACCAATAAACGGGTGAAATCTGCACAGCAGATGAAGAAAAGATAAACTCAGGAAGTACAAAATGACCAACTGGACATGATGAGTGTTTTCAGTATCTGAAGCAGATTAATAAGGATGTAGGTCAGTGATTGTTTCACACATACTTCTAGAGTGGTCCTTGACCATAACTGAGAGATTTCTTTGTTCAAATCCTGTTTTTTTTTTTAAAGAGCAGAAGTCAATATTTCATTTAAATATCACTTTCACATTGTTTACACGATCACTGTATCCTTAATACCTAGAACAAATAGTACCTACAAACAGGAGGCAATAGTTAATGTATAATATTCCATCTTCATTACAGCTTGAGTTCTCTTTAATCTTTTAAAATCTTTTTTAAAAATTCTGATTTCAAATCTTGATTTTCCTTACCACTTCATTCAATTGTATATCTGTATTTTTAAATATACTCAGGTGTTTTTTGCTATCTTCTTCAAGTTCAATGAGGTGTTAGTATCGTTTTTTATTTTGAATCCATAATTTTTTAGATTTTTAGTATTTTTTTTTCATTTCCATACCATCCCCAGTCTCCCTACCTCCCCTTCTCTTACTCCCCCTCTTCTTTCCCCATTCCACACTCATCCATTCTTCAGAGGGGTAGTCAACAAAGTCTGACATACCAAGTTGAGGCAGGGTCTAAGATGCTCAGTCATATCACAAGGACACTTGCTCAACTATATTCATAGCAGCATTATTTGTAATAGCCAGAACCTGGACACAACCTAGATGCTCCTCAACCAACAAATGGATAAAGAAAATGTACATTTACACAATGGAATATTAAAACAATGACATCATGAAATTTATAGGCAAATGGATGGACCTAGAAAAAAATTATCCTGAGTGAGGTAACCCAGACCCAGAAAGAAAAACATGTTATGTACTCACTCATTTGTAGATATTAGATGCAAAGCAAAGGATAACTAGGATATAATCCAAAACCCCAGAGAAGCTAGGTAAAAAAGAGGACCCTAAGAGGGACGTGCATGGAGGGTCCCAGGAAAGGGAAATAATTAAGATCTGCTGGATAAACTGGGAGGGGGTAGAAGGGAGGAAATGGGAGTGGGGAACATAAGGGATCCATCCAGATGGTTGAGTTTGGGGAGAGATGGAGAGGGAGAGCAATGAAAGCAGTATCTTCATAGAAGGAGACATTATGGGCAAAGGAGAAACCTGGTGTTAGGGAAATTCCCAGGATTTCACAAGGACGACTCCAGCTAAGATGCCTAGCAACAGTAGAGAGAATGCCTGAATTGGCCTTCCTCTGTTTATATCATTTTTAAACTCCTTGATGATGATTATTGTTCTTTTAAATTCTATGTTCTTGGATATTTCTAGATAGTTCTCATTAGATAACATTTTTATATGACTAGGGGGTAGATGGGAGAAATGCTATCATGGTAACAATAATAATAAAAGAAAAAGATGCCATTAATTTTAGAGGAAGTGGAGTACATGGGAAAGGTTAGAGGGAGGAGACATGGGCAGGACTGGAGAAGGAAAGGGACAAAAAATGTTGTAACCATAATTTAATTGAAATATATTTAGAAACTAAATCCATAAGTAACTATGTTCATATATTCTCTTGCCCCCATCTCTCTTGTTCCCTTCTTTCATCCCTCTATTGTGGTATTGGGTAATGAGCTCAGAGCCTTGAGAATAAGAGAAAAGCATCTATCATTGATCTACATCCTATGTTCTTACAATTTCTTAAAGAATTGTGGAACTGGAAACTGCAGATATCCCCACTCATCTTGTAATGCAGTGGTTCAGGTGACATCCCTTTCTGCTGTGTCATTAGTGGCCACAGCAATTCAACCCCTGAGGGAATCTGCTGCTCATGGAGTATGTGCTGAAGCAGAAAATAACTTAGCAGAGCTGCTCCACTGCACAGAACTAGGGCCAACAGACAGAACATACAGGGAGATCAATTTCAACTTGAAATAAGGGAGAGCACTCTAACCATAACAACTCTAGTTTTTACTTTTAAATGTAGAAGAGAAAGGAGTTCTTCAGATGGCTGAGAATCAAATACATCAATTTTCATAACTAGCTATTACTTCACGAGGAACACAGATGTTTTTTCCAGCCATTTCTAAATGAAAAATATTCTGCCATCTTCATTAGGTGCTTCTGTTGGAAGAATGGAGCTGGCTAATGATATCCCAGCTAGGATCTCTCAATATACTAACCTTCAGCTTGACTAGTGTTTTGAATAGAGACATGATTAAAAAAAAATGTCCAACCTTCAGAAAGCACTCTGGATAGATGAGTCTGGAAGAATGAGAATGATAACACACTACAAAGGGCCTAGTTCTTGCTTTCAGGACTGATTGGGCAAAAGGTTATTTCTGTCCACCTATCAGCAAGGCATTTTCTGAAGCAAGGAGAGAAGTGAAGTCCTCTTAGTCTCTGCTTTATAAATGAAAATCTTCAAGTATCTAAAATCCAAAATAAGTTATTAATTTTCCCTGGTAACTCATGGAATTTTTCTAGCAGACTGTTGAATCATGTTAGACATTTGAATGAACCAGTCTTTCTAAGATGCTTTCTTCAAAAATGTTCAAAATAGTGATATTAGAATATCTGAAAAACATTTCACATTTGACCTCTCTTCTTGGAATTCCTGATTCTTATAACTCCTAAATCTTGAGTAGATGAATAGAGTCAAGAAAATAAAGATTTCTTTATATAAACTGAAGTAAAGAAGGCAAATTTAAATACTAGTGACCATATATCATGAACCATTACAGTGGAGTAATGTAGAATAGTGAATGACTGCTTCCAGTTTCTCATTGTCACAGCCCAGCTTGTCTCCTCTGAAGCTCTCAGTAAAATAAGCATTCTATGAATTTATTGAACATCTCCCATATAAAGAGCAGATTTCTCATAATTTTAGAGTTTTGTCTTACTTCCCGTGGCAAGATTATGAGAAACATATTTATTCTTGCATTTCAAGTGAAATAATCATATTTATAGATTGATTTTTTCTATTGTTATAAGGGAATAGCTAATATTGAGTACTTTAAAAAGAAAAGTTATGTATATAACTCAGCTTTGCCAATAGAAAGCCTAAAATTAGTTACATCATTTTTTTGGCCTTTATAAAGAGCTTCATGGTAGATATCATTATGGTAAGAGCAGACATAGAAAAGAGAATATAGTGAGACAGAAAGCAAAAGATTTCATAACAATTTAACAATCCCCCTGGGAACTAAATGTGTTCCCTTGAGAACTATAAAAATGTTTCTCCAGATGGTAGTGCCCTTTCTCAACCCTTAGAGGCCATAGAGCATAAATACCTCATCACCTTCACACCATGACAAGAAACGTAAGCCCGAAACATATGAAATTTGATATTAAACACTGGAACTTCATCTAAAGCATCCGCAGATTCTTGCAGTATAAGTGATGGAATAAAATATAGGTAACTGATGTATGTCATGTGCAAACTGGTGAATGTCCCTTAAATATATGTGATGCTGTCATTCTTCTTTCTAGTGACACTTTGATGGCAATTTTTGCCTTTCATTTGTAGTCATGATGGGTAGTCATATCTATTTTTGGTTACCTGCCCAAGTGGTATGGCCTGGCAGGTTTGAATCTAACTAAAAGTTTTGATCATCTGTACTTCAGCATTTATATTTTTTCTCCTGTGAAGAAATGGTTGGAGACTCTGAAGTGCTTTTTGTTAAATGCCTATGGTAGTTTGAATGTAATTGGCCCCCATAATCTCATAGGGAGTGGCATCATTAGGAGGTATGGCTTTGTTGGAGTGGGCATGGACTTGTCAGAGGAAGTGTGTCACTGTGGAGGCAGGCTTTGAGGTTTCCTTTGCTTAAGATACCACCTAGTGTCTCAGTTGACTTCCTGTGGCCTGCAAGATACAGGACCCTCAGCTACTACTCCAGCACCATGTCTGACTGCATACTGGCATGCTCCCTGCCATTATGATAATGGACTAAACCTCTGAAACTGTAAATGAACCACCCCAATGAAATATTTTCTTTGTAAGAGTTGCTGTGGTAAAGGTGTCTCTTCACAGAAATAAAACCCTAATTAAGACAATAACCAAAAATAATCACAAAAGAATTGACATTGAGAGAGTGGGCACTCTCTTTCTCCTGTGTTCTTTGCCGTTTACTCTCAATATCTCTCCTCTCTTGCTCTTTGTTAGTCCTATCCCCCATTCTCATTTTCCTTGCATTAACTTTGCTTACGTACACCCTAATCATTGTGTCTTACCCTAGCAGATGTCTGTGCAGAAGGCTGAGAATCCAAACAGAATCCTGCCCCTCTGTACTGTCTTTAGCAACTCAGTTTCCCAATCCAGGCTCATCTCTGAATGTTAAGTATTGAGCTTGAACTTTTCCTCCTCTTTCAAAAATATTTTTTTCCCAAATGCTCATAAGCACTTGTAACCACTTGCAGTATGTTTTGATTTGCCAGCTGTTTCTTCCTGGCACTCATATAAAGATCCAGCCATCTGCTTGCCATGTAAAGGGAATGTAAAGGATGCTTTCTTTCAGCAGCACATATACTTTAACCTCTTCTTCTAACCTTTCCCTCCAATCTGGCCACTATGAATGCAGAACATGTCTTTTTATATCCTCCTTCAAATGGCAAAACAGAACAAAAATCAGTTTTACCAAAGAAGAAAAATAAATTGGAGATAATCCACCCTCTGTGGCTACTGGGCCAGGCATGGAGGTAAAGAGAGAAGGGATGGAATAGTTGTGGGGGAAGGGCTGGGAGCAAGAAATTGTGGTGTAACACAAATTTTTAAATGGCCTTATTAATAAAAACCCAGAGCCAGATATTGAGGTAAAAGCTGAAAGATCAGAGAGACAGAACAGCAAGCTACTAGTTCTTACCCCTATAAAATCCTCTACAGAAAGAGAGGGAGCTCCTTCCTCCCCCTGCCTTATCACTTTCTCCGCCCAGCTCTATCACCTCCTGTCTGTCTGTACAAACCTCCAGACCTCTATGGTTAACTAGCGGCTATCTCCTCCTGATTTCCAGGCAAGCTTTATTTGTTAGAGCACAAATAAAATATCACCACATTTTCTTGTCTAAAATTTTATTGTCTAAAATAAAAAAAGTTTATAACTAATATAAAGAAAAACTATATACAATAACTATATACAATATATACAGGCAATAAATACATCAACAATGTCTTGTCCATTTGCATTTGACAAATTCAGAGAAAATACTCCATTATCTATGCTATCTTTGTGAATCCAAAGGATTGTATCTAATTCACCTTCTATCATTTGCATTACCAATACAACACTATCTTTTGATGTCTTTCAAATTTATACACTTTAAACCTCTTTAATGAGTTTCTTTTCTGAATTTGTTAACAAGGAAAACTATAATTATGACTATCTAATCTTCAAATCCCTCAGAGACCCGAGAAGGAAATAAGACTAACTGAGTAAGCAAGAAGGGCAAACATGCGACTTCCAAAAAAGATGGGAAATGACAGAAACAGCTGGCTGCCTGGACAGTCACCCAAGATTTTTCTGCAATGTTGGGGCATCTATCTTTGACCTAAAGCCTAGTATACCAGACAGACATTTCTGTGAAGCAGGTTTTTCTAAAGGGCCTTCCTACTTCTTCTTTGCAAGGTGCAACAGTTCTTTCTTTTGTGTTCTGCTTGTCCATTTTGGACAGCATACTGTCAGCAGTCGATGTAAGGGCACTTTCTTGCCTAGTGGCTAACTTTTGCCACAAAGAAAGTAAATTCCATATGGGGTATCTCCAATGCCCATCATCTTCTCTGAAGTAGATTGGTGCTGCCAGGAGCAGACATATTTCGTAGTCATAAAAAAAGAAAAAAAAATCTATATTGTTAAAACACATTAAATGCCGTATTCTGTAGATCTCAGAAGTGTTTGAGATGACTTGTCTATCTAAAATATATTTGTTTAACCTTGAAAACATACCTAATATGAATACAAGTTAGATTGTAATGACTGTTAACTTAGATTTCTATATCCTAATTAGTTGGTAATAATAACTTTCAAGGACTAGCAATTTGCATTGTATTATTAAATGAAATGTATAAGTACAATGCCTTGAACAAGATTATAAATATATGTACAGTATTTTCTAACAAAATCAATCTCAAATTTGTATTGATAATTTGTATACAATATACAAAAATCCAATCCAATGTAAAATATTTAAGACTAGTAGATGCTTTCTAAAAGTAGGTTCAATAATCTACCTTTTTAATCTTAGCATATCTATATTCTCTCTTTTCTTTTCAGAGTAGATTCAATAATCTAACCTTTATCATTTCTATGTCTTTTTTTAAGAGTAGATTCATTTATCTACCTCTTATCTCTCTCTCTATCGCTCTCTCTCTCTCTCTTTTCTAAAATTTTTTTAACAAGAAACCTAAATATAATTTTCTTTGTTTAGCTATTTTCCTGGCCATTATCAATTAACAACTTATAATCAGCCACCTTAAACAATGACAATTATCTGTAGTCCATTGAATAACCAAAAACCGCCCACCCTACCTCTTGGGAATGTGGGTGTAATGTTCTTAAAATTACTTCCTGTTGTCTGGGGGTGACAGCATCTTTAAGGGATCCTGAAAAGAAAATTTTTGGGTTAATTGTCAAGTCCTGGGAGAGGTAGCCATATCATTTGTTGTCTAGTCTCTGCATAATATAAAAGTGCAGGACTTGTCTCGAGTCCTTGCTTGAGTAGTCTGTGAGGCTGGATCATCTCAGCTAGCCATCTTGAAATTGTCCTGAGCAGTTTGTAGTCCAAAGCAGATCTTTGGGCGGTGTTTGTCAGCTTAGTGGTATTATCACTGTTCTGATGGAATCTTCATTGTGGGGCCCCATCTCTTTTTGGAGACTTCAAAGTCACTGTTAGGATTTGTCATGATTCCCTGCAGAAAACAGATAGAAACTCAAACCTGAAATCATGTACAGGCAGCTAGATGAAACCTTTTTTCTAAAATTAGTTAGTACTCTATATGACCATTAATATCATGACAAAAGTTTAAAAAATATATATAACATTAATTTTGATATAAAATTTATACCTTAAGAAAAGTTTTAATGAGTCAAAGTAAAACCAAATAATTATGAGATTAGTGGCAATAGAATAGTCCCTTAATTTTTGTTTTCTGTTGTCCCATATCAGGTGGCTCTTCTGACATGATACAGAGATTTTGCACATTCTTTTAATAAGCACGCTTGGATTTAGAGAAGGAGAGAGCCATGCTCCAACTCCAAAGCCAGCTTTAATTGGTAATTTAACTGGGACTACATAAAGACCATTTGCATTATGCATCTGTAGAGGACAGTAGAAACAAATATTTAGGAAGACATGAAATTTTATATGTGATATACCAATAGACAAATTTATTCTTTTTCTTGGGACATTTTTTTCTGGATGAATTGTCCTTTTTTCTTCAGATGTCTCATTTGTCCAGTTTTCTTTGGATTACTTAGCCCTCATTCTCCTGAAAGATAAGAACAAAACACTTCCCTAACTCTACCTTTGTGGAAGTTTCCAAATCTAATCTTTATCAATTTTGACTTGTAGTTTTTCCTTAAATTTTTGTTTTATTTTCTAAAGATGTTCTATCATCCAGAGCAGTATGCTTTTTGTACAATTGGCATTAGGTTATTTAATTGCTCTAGGAAGGAGTTTTTCCCACAATGACAGGAAAGAACTGATCCAAATATGTCATGCGGGCCTGTGAGAGGTATGGTTGTTAATCTTATGTGCCCCCCAATAAACTTATCTGGGGGTCAGAGAACAGAACAGCCACTATATAGGTTTAGTCAGTGGTAGCACACACCCTTAATCCCAGCATTCTGGAGGTAGAGATCCTTCTGGATCTCTGTGAGTTCAAAGCCACACTAGAAATAGCCAGGCATGGTGACACACGCCTTTAATCCCATGAAGTGATGGCAAGAAGCAGAAAGGTATATAAGGCATGAGGACCAGGAACTAGAGGTCTTTTTTTAAGCTTTTAGGCTTTTTGCAGCAGTTCAGCTGAGATTCATTTGGATGAGGACATAGAGGCTTCCAGTTTGAGGAAACAAGATCAGCTGAGGAATTGGTGAGGTGAGGTTAGCTGTGGCTTGTTCTGTTTCTCTGATCTTCCAGCATTCACCCCAATACCTAGCCTTCTGTTTGTTTTTATTAATAAGACCTTTTAAGATTCATATTACAGAGAGGCCCCTCCAGGAGTTTCCCAATGGCAAAGGCAAAAGATTACCTTGTCGATCTACATTTGTTAGTACAGTGTTTGTCTTTTCCACACATTCTGCATATTCCAGAAGGGAGGGATGTTCTGTTGCCATTGTTCCTTGAAAAAACATTGTTTCTAAAAACACCTTGTTTTTACAGACCCTTTTTAGGTGACCTTGTTTACCACAATTGAAACACCTGACATTACTATTTTTCTTCAAACCCCTGGAAATCATCTCTCCTATCCAAGTACCATTCATGGTTATGAGATTCAATATTAATTATATCTCAAATCCATTCTTCCAAGGATGCTGATCTTGCATTTAATGGGCTAATTATCTTTTTTCATTGTGCTTTAGTATGTTCAAAAGCCAGATATTCAATTATTATCTGTCTAGTTTCTGAATTTTTTATCATTCTATTTACTGCTGAAGAAATCAGTGGTTTCTTTTGGGCCCTGTATAGCTTTTGTAAATTACTCTGTTTTTTTCCTACTTCTTCAAGACTGTCATGTGGCATAAAATTAGGGTGTGATCATTATATAAAGATTGTCTTTGTATATCAGCATAATTGCCTTCCTCAAGAAGTTGATCTTGGAAAATTTCCATACCTTTAGCCCTACATTGTTGTTCAATGGTCTTAGCCTCATCTTTCCACCAGGTATTCCATTGTAACTGTGGACCAGCCTCTAAAACAGCTGTAACCAAATCTGTCCAGACTTGAGGGATAATTCTATTACTAGTTGACCATGGGTTTAACATTTGCTTCACATACAGAAAGTACATACCATATTTTACTACAGCTTCTTTGAATCTCCTCAAATCTAACATTTGCACAGGAGTCCAATCAGCTTGCACACATCCTTGAGCATTTGGTGGCTTCTGTAAGGTTACTGGATAGATTAAGGTTGGATGTTTGAAAACCTTAGGCTGTTTCTGTGTAAACCTTATAAGGCAATGCTCAGACAGCTTCACCTTTAAATTCTTCAGTCTGGGTCTGAATTTCTCTATGATTTGTTTTGACAAGTTTTTCTAAAACTTTTGTCTTAGCACTCATATTAACCAACTTTTTTAATGATAAAATAAAAATTATCAAGCAAATTATGTTTATAATTGACATTATGTAATTTCCATCAACATTAACTATCCTCTCATTTGATTTTTCCATTTTCAGACTGCCTAATGTGTTATCAAACAGAGACCAAATTCCTTCCATTGTAAAAATGTTTCCCATTTTTTAATGTCAGAAAAAATTATCTCTTAACTAATTCCTCCCTTTAAGAAACCTTAATTGACTTGCCAAATTTTCTGACAATGACAATTTAGATGTGAGACTAACTGCTTCTGCTTAGAACAGTAGAAGCCTGAGCAGGTTTAAAGGCAGCTACCTAGTGTGGTGGCCACCCAAGATTGGGATATAGGGAGAGTCCACAACAAATTAGGGGAGAAGAAGCCAAAGAGACTCCAGCCCACATCAGGTGGAAACTCTGGCCACATGCAGCTCAGGCTTGAGTGTGGGCCCTGTAAGGCTACAGGCAAGTAGCTTTTTTGTGAATTTATGCCACTAACTTTGAGCCACCAGTTGTAACAAAAATTGCTAAATGGTCTTAGTAATAAAAATCCAGAGCCAGATATTGAGGTAAAAGCTGAAAGATCAGAGAGGCAGAGCAGCAAGCTACTAGTTCTTTTCCCTGCAAAATCCTCTGCAGAAAGAGAGGGTGCTCTTCTCTCCACCCTGCTTTATCACTTCCTCTCTCTGCTCAGCTCTTTCACTTCCTATTTGTCTGTACAGACTTCAAGACCTCTATGGTTAACTAATGTTTAGCTCCTCCTTCTGATTTTCAGGCAAGATTTATTTGTTAGAGCACAAATAAAATATCACCACATTGTAGTGTTGGTTTCCAGGTTGAAATGATTCCCTCAACTTCTATCTTTCTCATTTGCAGAGGGAAAAGATTGGATATGATTTTTGGTAATTTTAAGGTCCTTCAATAGAAGGACCATGTGCCTTAAAGTTTAAGATTTAAAATAACTTCTTTGGAAAGAACCCTCCCTTTTCCCCCTCATTGTTTACTTCATCCATAAATCAGAGTAAGTACCGATTATGATAAACTCTTTTCTTGCTCTGTGATTTCAGAGGAAAATTAATTCCTCAAAATTTCCTGGTGATGAGAGAGATTCTGTAAGGTCTGTGGGCTCTGGGAAGTTGTGTTTTGTTTTGGTTTTTTTAGAAAAAATGCTCAGGGATTTTAATGCCATCCACTGTCCAGCTATGCAGATATCCCTGTCCTCTTCAGCATTCCAGGTACATGGGATCTTTCAGAGGAATTGTCAGATCCTGTTTCATTGCTGTTCAGAGATGCTCCATTCTCTTGGGTACTTAGACCTTTAGGGGTCAACAGCTACACCACAGCATACAACTTAGATATGACAGTAAATCTATTCTGTTCATAGTGCTGCCCTTGTTTGGATGCAGTCATTCATTAGATATTTGCCTTGTGCTTTGATACCCTAGGCCCAGCTTTCCTTATTTAGGATCTCCCATAAGTTTACATTGTACCAGTGCCTAGGATGAGACATGGCACTCAGTTTCTTGCATAATTGGCTGAGAATTTTTTTCTACATGGCAAGTAAACACACATGCAGAGAAGTATAGATGTGGGTGGACCTCAGCCATGAGGGCCACCATGTCCAAAATATGACTACATCATCTAACCAGGGACAGAAGAGAACTAGACAAATACAGAATAATGCCTGTATGATATCTGGCTTCAGAACTCACAGATATTGGGACAAGATTCAATGGAGAAGTTGCTGTTATCCTTAATATGCAATTTTAAAACTAACACCAGTTTCCCTATCATCTACATTCTATATGAAAGCCAGATGGATCTTTCAGAAAGAAAACCAGAGCTGAGGATATAGCTCAGTTTGTAGAGAACTTCCTGACACAAAGGATGTTCTGTGTTCAGTCTCTGGTGCTACACCAACCATGTGTCATGGCACATGGCTGTCTCCCCAGGACTAGGGAAACAAAGGAAGGAAGATTAGTCAATTTCATCCTTGGCTACATAAAAAGCTTAAGCTATAGGAGTCTATCTCACAAAAAGGGGTGGGAGGGAGTCACACTAGATCAAGTTTTCCAGCCCTTTTGTAACAATACCTCCTCATCTACATCCTTATGTACTTCATGCAACCAATTCAGACTCCTTACCTGTCTTCCTTCTGCTCAGTGTTTCTTTTTCATATCTTTGCACTTGTAGCTCTTATTTTCTCAACCCAACACAGAGGCATTCGATTTCAGTCCTTTAGATTGCCTTTTTAGATAAATTGTGTATTGCCCGAAAGCTTCATTATTCCCTATTACTGTGTATTTGTGCCTTATTAAACATTATGCTGTTGTTTTTATATTCACATACACACTACTATCACCATGAGTGGAGCTATAGTGTGGCAGAGCTTCATAAAACATTTTATCTCTATAATCTGTGACAATATATGGCTTACAGATATTAACTCTGGATTTGAAGGTTTTGAAGGACACTAGATTGATGGATAACTGCTGTGGATTTCTAGTATATCACTAAGCATCAGAATAGGCTGCCTTCATGTCAAAGGCAGTAAGTATCTGCATATTACATGAGAGTCTAATGCCCACACCCCAATTCATCCTCTAACACTGTATTTCTGTTGAGTTTGGAAACAAAAGACATTTTAAAGAAGGAATAATGGCACTACGTGCCCCAAAGCCAAACTGTAGACCACTCTATCTGAAGGAGTGTGGTCAGAGGGAGAGAATGTTTCACTGTCCAGTAACATAGGATAAGGAAAACTTTATAGATGAATGAGCTTTTCTGAGAATACATAGTTGTCATTCTGGGTAATTCTATAGGGACATGAGCAATAAGAGCCAGGCCTTGGAGAGACATGAGGCCAAGGAGTTGAGCCACATGAATGTTGTTCTGCCTCTTAACACAGAACATTCCTAGCCTTTCCCTTCTGATCCACTCCTTCTAACAGCATCTATAAATAAAATTTAGGTCCTGAGGGATGTTTCTATAGATCAATCAATTTGTATTATTTTTTCTTTAGCAATAACTGAAAACAGGATCTTGACAAAATTTGTGTGTTGTAATGCTAACATATATGGGTTACATTTGCAATTCCAATGCAGGTGAAGCCTGGAGCATACTGATTATCTCTGTAAATACTTGTGTCTAAGTAAGTCTCCTTGAATGAGACTCATGTCCACTTGCAATTAGTGGGCTTAGTCATTCTGGCTACCACATTCAGCCTTTCAGTAAATATAGAATATTTCATTCCTCTACTGTATGAGAAATACTTCAATATCTTCTCAGACACTAAGAATTTGTAAATTCGGGGCTTGATTTTAGGTTCTCTGAGGCTCTTACAGGGAAGACTGTTCATGCTCTAGAATGAACACATCACTGAGGTCCTCAGACCTGGTGAGCTTTCAGGCTTCTGAGTGGAATAGATCTTCACATAATTCATACTTGCAGTTTCAAAATGCATTTTTGTTTCTAAGCCATGGTTTCTAGAGCATCAAGACTCTGACTGTTGTGTGAATCACTTTGACTCATTATTCTATTTCTATGAACACCATTATCTGTCATGAATTTCCAGTGTTTTTAAAGGACACTTGTAATCAGAATTGTTTCTCTGGTCCTGCCAAGCCCCCACAGTCCTGTGGCCCATTTATAAAACAATCACTCAGAAGCTTATATTAATTATAACTGCTTGGCCATTATCTCAGGCTTATTACTGACTAGTGCTTACACTTAAATTAACCTATAATTTTTTTTTATATAATTTTTTTATATGTTTAGCCACATGGCTTGGTACCTTTTCTCAGTTCTGTCTTGACATCTTACTTCCTCTGTGTCAGGCTAGTGACTCCTGACTTAGCCTTCCTCTTCCCAGAATTCTCCTTGTTTGCTTGCTCCTCCTATACTTCCTATCTGGCTACTGGCCAATCAGCATTTTATTTATCAATCCATCAGACCAACACATATTTACAGCAGGTAGAATGACATCCCACAGCAGACACTGAGTTCTATTGCTCCTCCTCTTTGCAGAACTCTGGGTGAGTGGAAGCATATGAAAAGTAGGTAGCATTTCCTCTAGTGTAGTCTCTGCTGGGATATTCAGGAGTTTGATCTCATCTGGATGTGAGACAAAGTCTAAAAGTCCTTGAACATACATGGAACTATCAGACTTTTCTAAAGTTATGTCAATATAAAAAAGGTTTGAATTGGTTTTCTGGATATTAAGACCAGTAATGACTGTTACAGCTTTGGCTCAACTACTCAGGGAAAGTCATGTGCTTCTTTAAGGACCAGATCTCCCTTAAATGATTAATAAGAAGATCCACTTCATTGCTGATCTTGGAACACAGTAAGGTTGAGCTAACAACACTTTCATACTCCTTAGATTTAAACTACAAGTAGGAAACTGAATCAATGTCCATAAAATATAACAATAAAGGAAGTTTCCACCTAGAACCTTTCTATACATGGAACTGATTTATTTATTTTGTTGTAATGGAATTACTTTTGTTCCAGCTTAACTGTGAACTACAGGAGTTGGAGTAATTGCTTTGTCATCAGTAATTCATTTTCATTCTTGGGTGCTTAAAGTTTGAGCTACAGGAGAACAGTTATGCACAATGAAACCATGCTTCATAAGATTAATCCCACATATTCTAAAATTCACCAGGCGAAATCATGCACTACTTAATTCCTGCAGCACTTGAATGCCATTTAAGAAGAAAAGAGGAAAATAAATCAGAGAGCATTACCCTTGATTTCAAAGACATTTGAAAGGGCTCTGAGAGTGCTGCTTCCTCTCAGACAGCAAATGATATGGTGCCCAGGAGGGATAATGGAGAAGCGAGGTTAGGAGTCAGCTGAGAGTGGAAGGCAACACTCACAAGTACATCCATCTCCACAAAGATAGCCCAGAACTGATAATGTAGCCTTATTTCCAGCTATAAGAGATTGATTGATATTTAATCACTTGAGATAATTATTCCTCATCACTTTTCACTTATTTTACTTTTATCAAACAAAATCTCCATAATCTTTGCACAAATTTTGTGCTGACAAAACATCCTATAGTGGCACATTTTATGCTTGTAGCATTAATAATCTGGCAGCAAGACAGGAGTGAATTAATACCTGTATTGTATAAATTTACAGTGGATGATTAATAGGAGAATTGAATCTCAAATATCCAAATCATGATATTTGAAATCACATCAGTTTTTTTTTTTCTTTGAAGAAAGGAATTGTTATAACACAATACATTTACCATCAGGATAATGTATAAGTTAATTAGGTGAGCTTAAAGCATCTTCCATTGTGCTGACACTTGAATAAGATGATTTTGAGAGTGTGATTTTTGATTTGTGTTGTACGTCAGCATTGGTACTATGGAATTCACGGTTGGAAGGGCATAGGGTGACAATGAACACAAGTCTGCAAAAACGTTCATGGTAGCCATCTCTCATTAAAGAACTTTATTTTGAACTTCACCTGTCTGAAATCTGGGGACTTCCCTGGGAATAACCAAGGTCTTGTCTGGAGTGGCTTTTATGGCTATGATTTGCCCTGATCAGGAGGACCATACCGAGACAGTTAGGATGGTAGGGCTTTCAGCAGGATGCACTGGCTATATTCCCACTGTCGTCCACTCTGCCCACTCAGCCCAGCCAGCATGTAGTCCTAAAGGTGTGAGCTGAGAGAGATGATTTAAAGGTAGTGCCTCTCAAATGTAAAATCATAACCTAATTTTTCTATCTTCAAGCTTTTTCGTTTTATGGATAAGGAAGGAACATGTTCTGTACACAAAGAAATCAATGATCTATTTAACTAGAACAATAATCCATTTACCTTGCTGAGTGAATTTTCTTTCTATCATTTTTCTGCTTACATGCTTAAATGCAAAAAGAGCACATTACACTATCCATTAGAAAAAAAGTTGTAAGCAGAGCTGTCAGTATTAAAATTTTGTTAAGTTGTATTGACACTCACTGGCTAATGTGAAGTCATTTGTTGAAGATGAATTTAAATGAGATAATGCATTTGGTAAAGCACTAGATAAGCTTTTCACTTTTAGGGGTAATGTAAAATGTCATGATTATAAAGTGAGCATCTCAGTGGCTAATGTCACTCATAACAAGAACAAACCCTGGGAAATAAAGAGAACTGCCTCCACCTGGTCTGTGTATCAGTACACCCTGGGAGTACTTAGATAGATGAAGAAAGTTGCTGAGCTCATGGACCATGGCCCATTCTTTCTGGTTTTATCTTGTTTTTGTTTTCCAAATTCTTAATTTGTTAATTTGTGTATTTAATGTTTTACTGGTAAATATGCTTTAATTTCCTTCTGTGTTCCTGATATCAATACCAGGCTATAAGCTACAATTCTTTGGAGACACATACACATTCTTGGATAATTCTAATTTAGGCAGTGCTATGGATTATATAAATATCCCTCGAAGGTCCATGTATTGAAGGCTTTGTTGCACCTGTGGTGTAATTTGGAAGTAGTTAATATTCAAGAGGTAAAATACTGTGGGGAGAAGTAAACTCATTGGGGTGTTGCTAAAAGAAGATATGGGGGCCCTTACTCCATTTTCCTTTTTCCTTCCTGTCAACAAGGTTAGCAAGTCCTTCTTCATGTGATTCCATCATGGTATATTACCTCATCACAGAACCACAACTACAGGCCAACTTGGCCATGGACTAGTAATTCCAGAGCTATGAACCAGAAAACAAATTTGTTCTTTGTAAGTTGATTTCCTCAGGTGTTTTGCTACAGTGATAGGAAGTTGGTTAATAAAAAAGGAAATGCTGTTTCCTTCTTCCTTTAGTAAAGATTTGCACACTCATAAAATCTTCTCACTGCCTCACCCAGCTATCCCTAACACCCAGGTCTTTGAATTCAGTGCTTCAATGTCTAGTTTTCAAAATTTCCATTATCAGGGTAGTGTAGTGTATTGGTATCCCCAGTTGCATTAATTCTTTTTTATTATTATTTCTTTTTTTTAGATTATAATACAATTACATTATTTCTCCCTTTTCTTTCCTCCCTCCAAATTCTCACATATATCCACATGCTCTCTTTTGAATTGTTTTCATTAAATGCTGTTACATACATATATAAGCTGTCCAGTCTGTAAAAAGTTATTTGCATGTATGTTTTCACAGCTGACAGTTGGCATTAAATAGCTACTTGGTATGTGACTATTCCTCCTGTTCCCAGAATTTCTTAGTTGTCTACAGTTCATATGTAGGGCAGCATCCTTACTACTTACCCCTATTCCATTTAGCACATCAGTTGTTGTTGCCCTTGTTCAGCGCATGTTTAGGCAGTCCTCTTGGTGAGACTTACTGGGTGTCACTTCTGATGTTACTAAGAGACAGACTCTCACAGGGAACTCCCTGGTCCTCTGGTTCTTACAATCATCCTGCCCACTCTTTTTCAGTGTTCTCTGAGCCCTAGGTATAGGAATTGTTTTTTAGAGATATTCCTCTGGTCTTGGCTCCACATCTCTGCATCATGATTCATTATGGTTTCCTGTAGTGGAGTCTTTCTGCTGCTGCACAGAGAGGTTTTCTTGTTGAGGGGTGAGGATCACCCTCATCTGTGGGGACGAGGAGAGAGACTGAGAATTGCACTAATTCTTAAGGCATGAAGAGGACTTGTTTACCATAGCTTTACATGAATTGCTAACAGTACTATGAGCATCGTCCCTGAACAGTTAAAGTACAGTTTATTTACATAAAAACACACATTCCAATTTCATCCTTATTAGTGAAATCAAATAGAGAGTATCTTGTTTATAGTCAATTAGGAAAGAAAAAAACAAACAGAAAACATAGATTAGTCCACCAACCAAATTATAGCAAATATCACAGCAGATAAAATCAACCTGAAAGGAAATGAGGTGCAGAGGTAATTTTTTACTAAATCAGACTGTGGAGGGAATGTGTGGAGGCAATGTGGCTGAGCTCCTTGGAGCTGCTGAGAAGAAAATAAAGGAGATTTTGGAGTGGGCGAAAGAGACGAGCACTATCAGAATGTCAGCCTAGAGTAATAGATGTGGTGAAGACCAGGATAAAAGAAGGAACTAGAGAGAAGATGTGAAGAACCTTCATGTGACAAAGCAGTAGTTAGACAGTCTTGTGTTTGGATAGTTGTGAATGAATTTAAAATGCAACCTTCTTACACTTTTTTTTTTGTTTTCCAAATTAAATGACAGTACCGTTTAAGCAGTTTCTTTTCCTTCTGCTTCCTTATAGCTAATTAAAAACAAAACAAAACAAAAAAATCTAAGCAAACTGCAATTGTTGAAAGCAAAATAAAATGACCAAAACTCAAAAAAGCATCAGAAAAATATGAATCCAGTAGGAAGACAAAATTTTACCTACTGTTACTGAGATATATGTGGGCAATCTTTGCAAAGTAGCTTCCTATTATGGGATGCGGTCTCATTTCTTCAGTTGTGGTATGCAGAGCTTTCTCTTACAGCCTGGGAGCCATATTGTAGAGACTCTTATGCCCACAGTTCCTGGAGATATTCTTCATAATATGTTGGCAGTCATGTATAGAGGCCAGGGAAGAAAGACCACGTGTGGTTCAGGGAAAGGTGACCATTTAGAACTAGGTAGCTTCACTTGCTGTGATAGATTCATAAGACTGAAAAACAATATAATTATGGTAGCCCCAGGCAAGTCGTTTTCATTGATGTAAGAACCCAGCTTTTATTTAAATGGGAAGCCCCTGGTGGTTAAATCTAAGGCAATGAGATTCTGTCATGGTAAAAGAGGTAGAAGCAAAGAGTTATGTGGAGTAGATATGATAGGAAGTAGTCTTTGACACTGTCTGTCTCCCGTATAAACCAAATGATAGAGTGTTATACATAAACACAAAATCAGGGCATGGCTTATTTAAACAAAGTTATACATTATAGTCAATGAGAGGAGAAAATGGTATACGGAATCAGGAACTTAACATAGGGAGACAGAACGAGTGAAAACAGGACTAGAGAAGACTGGAAATTGTAGGAAACTATCATAATAATGAGGAAGGAGAGAATCATACCAGGACTTTTCCCACTAAAATGAGAAAAAGTCATCACTAAAATATGTATGTATGCACATAAGATATGTATGTATACACACTAAGATATGTGTGTATGTGTGTATGTGTGTGTGTGTGTATCCTTTTACCTTCTTTTTCTCTGCCTTTGAATTAAGGCCTCAACTAATTTTAGATATTTTATCTTTCATAAATTTTAATGCCTGAGGGTTTACTCTGGTCATTTAAATTATATTAAGTACATAAGCTTATAGTAATCAGTTTGATAAAATTTAATTTAATATATAAATTTAAATATTTGAACGTTTCAAAACTAATAAGCTAGGAAATATAATGAAGATTTCTCACACGAATATGCACAGAGGTGACCCCTTTCAACTTAGTGAGGCTGACGATGTCAATTATCTCCTCTGTATACATATATTTATGTGCAAATTTATGAGCATTGCAAGGTTATTTTATCCATTATATTTAAATAAAATGGCTAAAGAGGTTTTGTTTTAATATTAGCTTTGTGAAGAGGGATTGGATGAACTTATTTATCTACTGTGAAAGGTTAAACCCATTCATCAAGTACACATTCATTTGCTTAGAAGTTGACCTTAAGAATAGGAGAAGTGACTGTTACTTTGTTTATTAACAATTAGTAGGGGATTATTTTATTGTGGTCCTAATTCACATGATTGTTATGTCTTCAAAGTGTAATGACTATGACACTGGAACTGAGACCCTCAATCCATTCCACTGTATATAAGAAGTGTTCTCTTGAAGTTCATCTCCATAAGTTTGACTGATCACTTTAACTGCAAGTAAACAAACTTTAGAATAGTAATATTGAACATCTAGATTTTAGCACCAGGAGACTCAGTTTCAAATGCTGATGGCATCCTTGAGATCTGAGGGTAGAGGCAAAAACATTGGTCCACTGAGCTTCTAGGCTCACTGATGTTAGCAAGAAATTCTCTTACAGCTATGCGAGGTTAATTTTTTTCTGTTTTGGCCATCACCCATGTGGTGATTTGAATGTAATTGGCCTTCATAATCTCATAGGGAGTGTCACTATTAGGAAGTGTGGCTTTGTTGAAGTGAGTGTGGCCTTATTGGAGAAGTGTGACACTGTGGTGGCAGGCTGTGAGGTTTCCTATGCTCAAGATATTGCCCAGTATCTCAGACATCTTCCTGTGGCCTACATATCAGGATATGGGCAGCACCACATCTGCATGCATGCCTCCATGCTCCCTACCATGATGATAATGGACTGAACCTCTGAAACTGTAAGTGAGTCACTCCAATTAAATGTTTTCCTTTATAAGAGTTGCTGTGGTCATGGTGCCTCTTCACAGCAATAAAAACTCCAAAACAACCCAGGACCTATTCTTTGTGTCTAGAGGCTTCCTTCCATATGGCTACATCACCTCCCTTACAATACAATTATTGTCTCCTTTCCATAGACAAGGGAGATAGCTCTTTGATGTTCCACACGCCTGTGAAAGGACTTTCTGTTTATGTCATACCTTACTAGAATTACCTCTGTTTTGATGAATTTGAAATCTGTTCCCAAAGAAATTTTTTTTTTTAATAGATGGATTTCAAATACAACAGTCCTGGGAAGATTGAAAGGACTCTTACACTTGATTAATTAAGGATTGGTGTCTAGTTAGAAGACCTGTTGAGAAGCAGTTCTCTCTCATAGCATTTCTCTGCATGGGGACACTTTACTTGTTTAGATATTTCTTTCTCAAACTAAATCTCCTAAGTTCATTTTGTTCCTATTCCTTGTAGATTCACCGAGGGAGTCTAAAGCTAGCAGTAGTTATAATCCTATTACCAATTTGCAAAACTCCACCCTATATCTCCTTGAGATTTTTTTCTCATAAGCTATATATTAATGTATCTTTAACTGTGTCATATCTTCAGGACTTCCTATTAGGCAGTTCTGGTCCAATCCAGTATATTTAAATGTGTGGCATCTAGCATATTTAAAGGTGTGTAGCCTTCCTCACATGCTCTGGGAAGTCATGGGGAAATTTTCTAATGTTACATACACGGGTCCTGTTTGAGTCTGTAATCTCTGAACTCAATGAACTGGTACCTCTAAATTACCTGATGGCCCAATGCTATATTACTAAGGTAGAATCAGAGGCAAAAATGTCAAGTCACACTTTATATAAATTGATAGGTAAATATAATTATGTTTGGTTATATAAGGAGATGAGAAAGAGAGAAGTAGGAGGGGAGAAGAGAGAAGAGAAGACAAGAGAAAAAAGAGAAACAAAGGAGAGACCTTTCAGCAGAGCTGGGATGATATTTCTTTCAAAAGAATTTGACATCCTCTTCTTTAGTTTGCCTTTGGTCTTACATCCCTGATGGAGACCCTTACAAGAAAGAAAGAAGATAAGCCTCAGTTTTCATTATAAAAGAAGAAAGAGTAGTTCAATGGACCTTCTACTGACATATTAGGAAAATAACATAGGATTTATAATAGCAATAAGAAAAACAAATGACTTCAAGGAGTGTGTGTTATAGCTTCCCACTGAATTCTGCCCAGAAAAATAGCTGGCGCTTGTGCCAGTGCAGTGAAAGTGGAAAATAGATCTGCAACATGCCTTTGTGACTAACCTAAAGGGGATGCTTGCACACACACACACACACACACACACACACACATACACACACACACACACACACACACACACACGCCACAGCTTGATATAAAGAAAATCCCTGAAATGATTTTACTTTATTATTAACATAAAATTCAATGAAAGAATCCAGGGATCTGGAGAGATGGCCATAGAGGGTAATGGTATTTGCCGCTAAACTTGATTGAATTCCTGGGGCCCACATGATGGAAGAGAAAAAACAACTCCTGCAAGATGTCCTCTGATTTCTACACTTATGTCATGGCAGGCATGCATTCCTATCTACCCCATAGATACATACATACATACATATTGTACATATATGTGTGTGTGCATGCATACATATGTGAATATATGCATGCATGCATACATATACAAACAATCTGTGAGTCCATACACTCAGAAGAAAGTAGAATATTAAGTGGAAGATATGGGTGGAGTTGTTCTAACAGTAAGGTCCTAACTAGTATTTATAGGAGAGTTACTGAGTTAGAGCTGCAGCAGTGTTTTCCAATACAGAGCAGCAGTTGACGCTAAAGCTGTGGAGAAAGTCTGATAATAGTGGATATTTATGTATTCTCTGAGTATCTAGCCCAAGTCATTATAGAGCATCAATAGAAATTTTACAGTGCAGAAATATGGTTGACGTCATCAATAGCACTGCTCTGTGCCTTGTCATATAAAGAAGTGAAATCACGCTGCCACTTCTGCAGTGTATCCCACAGCATCAAATGATGCTTGACAGATTTAGATTGAGGAGCCCGTTAGAGGAAAATATGTGACAACATAAAAGGCCATGATCATTAAAGATAGAGTGCATTTAAAGATCCATTTCAGATGAAAACAGTATAGTAGGACAAAACTGAATGCAGCATTTGTCTTTCCTAAAAAAACAAAATTATTTGATGACTAATGTGAGTAGTTCCAGCATTAGGAGCCTCAGACAGAGGGATGGCTGTAAGTCTGAGGCCAGCCTGGGTCTCTAGGCCATCCTAGACTACAGTGTGAGACCTTGTCCACAGAATACAGAAAAACAGCAGCCAATATGGCTTAGTAGATAAAGATACTTTCTGCACAAGTCTAATGACCAGAATTCAGTGTCTGGAACCCACGGTGGAAGGAGAGAACTGGCTCAGGAAGTTATCCTCTGACCTCCATAAACACTACATGCAAATTTGCACCTGCACTCTTATGTACCATACACATGCACACATTCTCTCTCTCTCTCTCTCTCTCTCTCTCTCTCTCTCTCTCTCTCTCTCTCTCTCTCTCTCTCTTTCTCACACATACACATACATAGATACAAGTGCAAATACATGTATGCACATGCTCACACATGTACATACACAACACATACATGCACATAAACATACACACAAGGCATTAAAATTATTTTAAAGACATGAATGAAATATGGAAGGAAAGAGGAAAGGAAGGAGAAAAAGAAGGAAGAAGGAAAGGAAGGAGAAGCAAAGGAACAGGAGAGTGGAAGGAAAAAGAGAAAAGAAAGGGAAAAGGAAGAATTGGGAAAAATAGAGCAACTGTTGATGATTGCTTGTTTGCTCGTTTATGTAGTTCTGGGGATGGAGTCCAAAGCTGTGTGTATGTTAGGTGAGCACTCCAACACTGAGCAACACCCCTAGCCTCTAGTTACTGAAATTTTAGTAATAGCTAGAAATAAATTAGTGGATTTATAGTAATATGTATTTTCTTATAAAATTGCACTATGATAATGTAGGAGATGTCTCTGCTTGTAGGAAGTACATCTATTTTACTGATTGAATAAATCAGTTATTGACTATCAAATATCTGTGCAACTTATCATAAAAGGATCCTCACATACATGGCTTGTAGATCTGCTCGTACCTTTGTATCCCCTATTTGTCATTTACTTTTTATCATCACCCTCAGCACTATCGTCAGCATCCTATTCACTGTCATCACTTCCTTCATAGTCAGCTCTGTACAGAATAAGGTGAGGCTAATTACAGCAAATGTTAATAATTGAAAAATATCTATGATTGTGTTCTGGGATTCCTTAAAGTTATTTTCCAACTTTCCTTTGACTGTGAGACTATATGAAATAGAAGTAACCATAGTAGCTTAAATGTCACTTACATTCAGAGCTTTCACAGAATGTGCATTTTGGATGTCACTTTTTCATTTTAGTCCAAAGGAGTTTGGCCTTATGGAGTTAGCTATTATGCTTTAGCAATAATTTCTACTGTGCTTGGCAAGTCTTCTTTCACACAAGATTGTATAGGTGATTACCTCCTTTCATGTAGACTGATCTTCATTATAGTCAAGATGCTTGATTATATAGTATGTTGTTACTGTATTTACCCATAAGGAAGATTAATTCTATGCAATGTCATTCACTAATTGGACAAGTTTTAAATGTTAAAATACATAGATTTCAAGGAAGATTAATTCTATGCAATGTCATTCACTAATTGGACAAGTTTTAAATGTTAAAATACATAGATTTCAAGAAATGAATTGCTTTTATTTTGTAAACATTCAACAATAAAATCCATTGAAGTTTATTGTACTGTATACTATTAGATTTTACTCCAACACTCTCTTATTCCTCCTGTTACGTATTTTTATAGGACAGCATTTAACTTTTTTGGTTCTGTGAGTGTGCCTTTATACTTTCTCAGAGAAATGAAAACTATTAATCGTGATAAGTTAGACTCAAATTTTAATCTGGTCCTTGCTAATTTGTTAGTATTTATATTTTAGTTTACTTTTTAAGTTTACTTTTTCATTTCACTGATTATAACTTTTTATTGCCTTCAATGCATCGGAAAAGCCATAATTTTAATTTACTTAGACAAGTTTTTAATTTTAGTGGTTGTTCATATATTTTTAATATAATCCAGGGATATAAATTTGGTGGGAAATCTTATAAATATACATTTATCTGCCTAGGAGGAAAGACCTGGTAAGTCTACTTTGTTGATATAACACTAATAGGCTACATTCTTTCTCATGAAAGTGTTTGTTGGAGAGCTTCATGGATAGGTGGGGCTGTGTACTGTTGAAAGTAGGAAGAACACAATTCTGATCTGTACTGACTATTTCAATAGGACATGTAGTTCATCATAAACTGAACTCACCTTGGTTTATTCAGGCATAGGGGAAGTGCTTTTAAAAAGAAAATGAGGAAAAAGAGAGGAAGGTGAGCAAGCTCCGTGTAGTCAGGGAAGCAAAAATTACGTAAGTAAGAGGGAGAATACTCAGAGGTTGGCTAGAACAGATGAAATTGTCTTGTCAGTGGTCAGTGTTCTTAGACAGGCACTTTAAGACAGTGATACAGTCATGCCAGTGATTTAAGCTTTCTCTCTTCAAGTCTGTAGGCCAGGCTTGAAATTGATAGGGAAGAGGTTCAGCATCACCAAAGTTTCTGTCAGTGGTCAGAGGCATGCTTAGATCTTCACCTCTATCAAGCTGGCACAGTATGATGGTATTGTTAGTTAACTGGACAGTTTGTTCATTAGGTACCAGCATTCTAAAGAAACACAACTCTTCCAAACAAGTTATTGAGTCAAGTATAGTATTGTGGAGCATTAGTAGCAAGTATCTCTCTTCTTGTCTTACTGTGTTGAAGAAGAATCAAATTAAGTTCCTGTCTCTAATCATGTCTTCAGGGAAGAGGATCCTTGTTTCTGAGGCAGGATTTCACTCATGGATTTTTCACAAAAATAAAGACTGTTAGGGAATAATACTGTCATTAATAATATTGGCAGTAAGTGACACTAACACTAAATAATGCTAATGGTAAAGACTGAGTCATCCTATTTCACATGAGATGGGTTCATGTGGTGTCCACTTATCAACTTCAATTTGCTTAATGAGATAGTAGACAAGGTCATCTGTGGATGGATAAATGGCAAGTGCTGAGTATGAAGATGGTAATGATGCTTCGGAAGGCTTTACAAAGACAAAATGAATCTTTACAAAAATGGTATAAAGAGCTATATGATAACAGTGAGGTCACAACATTCAATTAAAAACAAATTCAATATTCAATTAATATTCAGTCAAGAGAATAAGGTGGAACAAAAGCCATACCTTCAGGTTAGTTTGACTCTATGCTGTTCAGTTACACAGGACAAACATTAGTTTCCTTCCACAGAAATCTGCTTTGTAGTGAGTAAATTTTCTTAACTACTTTAAATTATAGAAAAATAAGTGACTGTTGAATGCTTAGCTCTAAATAAGTTATCTATGTCACCCACTCCAAGACTAAGGTAACATCGTGGAAAAAGGAACAGAGAGAATGTAAGAGTTGGTGTGGTGTAAGGATGTGTGGTGAGAAAAGGTGTATTCTAGACATGGTCATTGCATTCCTGAACTCTCTGTAGCACTGGTAACCCAATAAGACCTGCACTAGATTGGGTCTTTCTGTCTACACTTCATCATGTATAGGGAGAGATGCATAAGCCTCCACCACTTTGAGACAGTATTGGCTGTTAATGACTGCTTGGCACAAGGTGTGTTAGTTTTTTTCAGTGGTGTAGCTACTGATAAGTTGTCCATGCTTCAATAAATAAAATATCCATGCTCAGTTTGGATAAGGGTTTGTCTTATCTTGTTGATTTTCTCAAAGAAGCAACTCTTTGTTTCATTGATTCTTTATACTGTTCTGTTTGTATTTATTTTACTGATTTCAGCTCTCAATTTGATTATTTCCTGGTGTCTACTCCTCCTAGTAGAGTTTGTTTCTTTTTGTTCTAGAGTTTTCAGATGTGCTGTTAAGTCACTAGTATGATATTTCTCCAACTTCTTTATGTATGTATGCAGAGCTATGAACTTTCCTCTTAGTATTGCTTTCATAGTGTCCCATAAGTTTGGGTATGTTGTACATTCATTTTCATTGAATTCTAGGAAGTCTTTAACTTCTTTCTTTCTTTCTTCCTTGACCCAGTAGTGATTCAGTTGAACATTATTCAGTTTCAATGATTTTGTAAGCTTTTAGTAATTTGTGTTGTTGAATTCTAACTTTAAGCCATGGTGGGCTGATAAAATACTACAGGTTATTCTAATTTTTATTTTTTTGTATCTGGTGAGATTTGCTTTGTGACTGAGTATGTGATCACATTTAGAGACGGTTCCATGGGGTGCCAAGAAGAAGGTATATTCTTTTAAGTTTGGGTGAAATGTTCTGTAGATGTCTATTAAGTCCATTTGAGTCATAACATCTGTTAGATCCATTATTTCTCTGTTAAGTTTCTGTCTGGCAGACCTGTCTATTGGTGAGAGTTGGGTGTTGAAGTCTCTCACTATTACTGTGTGGGGTTTGATGTGAGATTTAAGGTTTAATAATGTTTCTTTTACATATGGGTGTATTTGAGGCATGAAAGTTTAGAAATGAGACTTTGTCTTGGTAGATTTTTCCTGTGCTGAATACAGCTATAGAACCTGCATGGGACTGCACTAAGTCCTCTGCATATGGGAGACAGTTGTGTAGCTTGGTCTGTTTGAGGGGCCTCTGGCAGTGGGATCAAGATCTATCCCTGGTGCATGAGCTGGCTTTCTGGAGCCCATTACCTATGGTTGAACACCTTGCTCATCATTGATACAGGGAGTAATGGCTTGGTCCTGTCTCAACTGAATGTACCAGACTTTGCTGACTCCCCATGGGAGGCTTTACTCTTTTGGAGGAGGGGATGGAGGATGTGTTGGGGGGTAGCTGGGAGGGGAGTGGGAGGAGGGATGAGTGGGGTATCTGTGGTTGGTATGGAAATGAATAAAAATTAAATAAAAAGATGAATATCCATGTTCACGCAAGCAACCATGATACAACTCAACTGGACACGGACACACACACACACACACACACACACACACACACACACACACAAATACATAGACACACATTAAATTTAGAAGGGAAGTTTATTTGAAAAAGGAGAGGTATAAAGGAGGGAAGGAAGTTGAAGCTGACCAAAATTCATTATATAAATATATGAAACTATCAAAAAAGAAAAAGAAAAATGATTTCATTCTTAAAAAAATTTTTGTTGTCAAACCGTTCTCATTTAAGAAATATACTACATTGAGACAAAATTCTCACCTTATCATTTTTTGCCTAGTTTGTCCAGATTCGTTCTCTTAGACTTTCTCATTCCGTCTTTGCCTCTCACTATTTTCAGTGGGCAGACTCTGCCCCACCACCTGTAGAAGGGCAATGGCAGGGCTTTGTCCCTCAAAGGGCAGAATGTTCAGTGGATTGGCTCTGCTGAAAACCAGCCAAACTCTGAGTTTATTGCCATAAGAGTCTAAACTCATTTATTAATATGCTTCTCATTTTGTTCCATGGATATAATGCTCACAAAATGATCATTTAACATTAGAGCCTTCAACTAAGAACTTTGCAAAACTAAGTAAGAAAAAAATGACTTTGTAATACATTTTAGACACAAATGAGGGGCGATTCAATGTTGAAAATAAGTACCAGCACTTCTTTTTCTGATTTTCCCTGCCTTACTATATCATGACAACTTTGTGTAAACTCAATCATATGTGATTGGATGGCGTAGGAGACAAATGAATAAAAAGTGTCACTGACCAACATCTAAAAGTGCTTTCTTTTCTTTTCTTTCCTTCTTTCTTCCTTTCCTTCATTTTAAAGATTTGTTCATTTTGTGTGCTTGTGCAAATGGGTGCGTGTATATGTGTATATATACTGTGTGTGTACCTGATGCTTATGGAGGCCAGAAGAGGCCATGAGATCCCCTGAAACTGGATTTACAGGCAGTTGTGAGCCACCATGTGGGTGCTGGGTATTGAATCTGGGTTCTCTGCAAATGCTCTTAACAACTGAACTCTCTCCCCACTGTACTAGAAGTGATTTCTTATGTTTTATGTGCATGCAACAGTGAACAAAGGCCTTAGGGTTGAGTTGCATTCCTAGTTCCTAAGGATAAGTTAGGATGTAACTTATTGAGAAGGTGCTAAGCAGACACAACTATAGGTATAAATCAGCAGTGGAGCTCAAGGTCTGTATAGAAACTGTTTACAGTAATCCAGCGATAAACTCAACATAAAAGAAGCTGTTAAAATTTATAGTACATTTAAGTTAATGCTACACAGGGTTATTTAACAAAGAGTTATAGCTTCAAGGTATGGGGCTAGTCTATACCACTTACTAATAATTTACTCACATGAAATATAACACCCTCTGTGTATTTGCAAGATCAAGACGATATATATCACTTGGAGTAGCAAAACTGGAACACAGCAAATGAGGCCATTTGCTACCTGAAGTTGAAGTTTAGAACATAAGCTGCAGTTACAGACATTTTTACTGGTAGAATTTGACGGGACACATTGGGGTTAACTGTACAAACGTGAAAGGACCTGAAGTATTTTCCTGCAAGGAAACATTGAAAAATTCTATGTGTTGCACCTAAATAGAAAAATCTTAAACTCCTTTGCCTATGTGCAATAGTTTAAAGCAGGCCTTGCGTATTTCTAGCAAGTCAATGCTTCCAAAAGGGATTTGGAGGTAGTATTCTTCCCCCTTCACTAAATATCACCTCAATTTAAAGGTTGAACACTCCAGGGATAGTAGGAATGACCATTGCTTATGCATTCAACTGTTCATCCCTGTCTGTTTTGCTTGCTTTCTGATTCATTGTCTGCTACTCTTTACTATAATTCAACCTAACTTATGTAACATTTGTAATTATTTCATCGTTAACTTGACAGGGCTTAGAATAAAATAGGAGTTTATTTTTTGTGACAACCCACAGGTGTGTCTGTGAGGACATACCTAGAATGTTTTTACTGAGGTTATGAGACCCATTCTGAATGTGAGTGACAACACCCTGGGAGATGGTATGCTGGGCTGAGTAAAATGAGAAAAAAAAAAAAAAAAAAAAAAAAAAAAAAAAAAAAAAAAAAAAAAAGCTCAGTGTCAGAATTTTCCTTTCTTGGCTTCCTGATCCACTCTGCAAACTGGCCCACTCTGCTGTGCCTGGACTGCTGTGACTTACTGAGCCTTATGAAACTGAGCTACAATAAACATGTCCTCTCTCAAGTTGTTTTTGTCAGGCAATGACTAAGTTGTTCCTTTATGGCTTCACCCCAGTTGCCTCTAAATTGACTATCCAACAGGAGGGGGAAATTCCTACTATTTTCAAAATAATAATACTTAAAATATTTTCTTCTTAATTATGCAGTCCAGATTTCATAAACTGTTATTTTTTCCATGTTATCAGAATTTCACTAAAAGTTGTTAAAGATTGTAGGAGTAGAAGATGTTGTATTGGGGTATAGTTTTTCATAAAATATAAACAATTCAGTCTCTCCCTTTTCTCAATCCCCTGTCTCTGTCTTTCTCTCATATATCTCTATTAACATACATAAATATATACTCCAGATATCTTAAGTGCCCATTACATGGTAATTAGATTTTACATGTAAAATAAATTAAAAAAACACTAGTAAACAAGTACCACAGCAATATATTTAAAATATTTTTCTGTATAGGTTTATCTAAGACATAGACATATCTATTTGAAAGTCGTCTAAATGAAAATGCCAAATAACAGTGATATAGTGCCCCAACTGGACATATTTTGTCATTAAATGAAGCTTCCAGTATTTGGAATGAATTGCATCAAATATAGTTGTTGGACAAAGGTGTCTCATGGGAACCCAGAAACAATCCAGGATGTTGCCAAGACTATATATTGCATTCCACAAACTGACAGAAAGGCCCTATTGCTGAAGATAACATCTACATAAATCACTGAACACAGAGAAGTCAAGCTGGTATCTATCTAGGGACTTGTTTGCTGTGTGCTAGTGTTCTTGGTACCAGAAAGTACTTTGTATGCTACCAAAAGAGAAAGGTAAAGATCAACCCATCTAAAAACATTTCAGTCTACAGTGGTGTCCTGACTGCAAGATACGCTCATGCAATGGTGGAACAAAGACTGTGGGAGTAACGGACAATATCTGATTTGGTTTAAACTCACTCCATGTAATGGAATCCCTACCTGACACTGTTTGGGTGGCTAAGTCTAGGGACATAGAGGAAAAATGAATATTACTGTTCTACAAATCAATGTAGTAATAAAATGACTAATTACATTCTACATTACTCATAAATGAATGTTTTGCCAATCATCATCAGAGATGCTTCCTCCTACAGCAGATGGGAACAAATACAGGGATCCATGGACAGGCAATGTGCAGAAAGTGAGAAACCTTGGAACACTGAGCCCTCAAGGGGATGTTGCTATCAAGTCCCCTGCCTCAGGAGTCCTGAAACTTTACAGGATAGATTGGGGGAAAGATTGTAAGAACATGAGGGCTGAAGGGCACCAAGAAAATAAGGACTTCTAAACACAGCATGACCAGTACACACATGAACTCACAGAGACTCTTGCTTCACGCACAGGGCTTGAATGGGTCTACAACATGTGGAGTTCTAGAGCTGAAAGAAGAAGTGGACACATGACCCCATCCCTAACCCAGAAGCTATCTCCAATTGATAACTACTTGAAAATGAAAAAAAAATGCTTTCTACAAGGTAGTCTCACTGGGGGAAACAAACTACAATTAAGGGTAAGCCCCATGCCCAGCAGTAGATGGTCAATGCGACATGAATTCAATGGCTTCTTTGGAACTTCTTTGTCTCATAATGTGTGTCTGGGCATTTTAAAAAAAAACCCAACCAGCCCTTTGTATATATATTATGACTTTCAGTTTCATGTTTTTATAAGATTCCTGTGGGTGTGAACATGTGTGCCTCGGTGTCTCTGTGTTTCTTGTACTTGTTCTTTGCTCTTTTTCCTTTTGTTTGTTTATTTGTTTTGTTCTATTCCTATCTGTTTCTCTTTATTTTATTTTTAATATTATCCCTTAGGTGCCTGCATGTGTGGATTTAGATGGGAGAGGCAGTGGGGAAGAATGGGAGTGGAGATTGTAATTAGAAAGAATTGTATGAAGAAAAATCTATTTACAATAAAATAAATAAAATAAGTAGATGCATCTACCTCTTGTTATAGTTTTCAGAGTTATAATAAGAGATTGTATCCTCTTTAGTTTTCCTCTGTATAAGCTACAAACTATAACAAATGTTCAAATACTGAATTCCATATATATAATATAGAAAATGTACAAATAAAAAATGGGTGTGAATAATTATGTTCAAGTTTTTATGTACATTGTCTTTCTTCCAACTTATTCTGTTTGTTCAAGAATTGTTATCCTCCCTCTTCTCCACACAGAAATCTCCTTTCATGTTAGTATTCTCTGTGGTAAATGCTTTGTCCAACCATCTCTAGAGATCATATGGGACCACTAATCAGATCCAAAGAATCTTTTCACCAAGGAGATTATCAAGCCTAAACATATGACCATGCCTAGTGAGCCAGAGCTCCTCTGACAATTCCCAGGGTAACATTTAAAAACTTTTCCAGGGGTCCAGAGAGATGGCTCTGCAGTTAAGAGTATATATTGCTCTTGCAAAAGACCTGAATTCAATTCTCATCACCTACATATGGTGGCTCACATCTGTCTGTAACTCCAGTTCCAGAGGATGTAATACCATGTTCTGGACTTGGTAGGCACTTGCACTTACATGTGCATAGACCCACCTACAGGGACACACATATATACATAATAAAAGAATAATATATATATTTTTCCATATATATATATATGGACAAATATGATCAAAATAAATCATATGAAATTCTAAAGAAACAATAAAGTATTATCTAAAAATAACAATAAATCCTACCAAAACAATCAGCAACAAAGTTCACGTTTGCATTGAGTCTGAGCCCTCATAGTCTTTGCTTTTGGATAGAGAATGAGTCTAAATATAGGGTGATGCCAGTCAGAGATACTCAGAATTTAGAAATATATAATGGGAAAGATATTTCCTTAATTTATGAATTGGTTATATGGAAAGCCACTTCAGTCCACATGCTGGTGAGGTGAACATCCTAAATTTGAAGTTGGATTGGTTTGTTTGTGTTGTTTACAATAGGAAGAGGTCTTGCCTGTCTCTTTATTTCAGTAAGTCAACATAATAACTGTTTTATATATGCATCAACATTTAAATCCAACCTAAGATTACATCTTTGATCCATCCACAGTAATCATTAGAAGAGAAGACAGATATGTCCCTGTGTCTGTCATGATTTTTTTGTCACTTGGTCTTTAATCTTACACAAAGTCCAGTGTCTCAGGTCTGATTTTATTCTCTGTAACTTTTTCTTTATTTTCTTTTTGTGATAACAGTGACTTGGGAGGTTAATTCCTTTCTCAAACTGCTCAGATCTTCTGAGTATTATTTTAGAAGGAATGTGTGGGTGTTAAACTCTGTTAGTCCTTGCCTGCCTGTGTCTCTTTGTTCCTGCACAATGTAAATGATAGCTTCTCTGAGGATAGAATATTTACTTCATGATGGAAAACACATTGAAGCAGAAGATATTTGGATTAGTGAAGGTTTAAAGTCAAACACACAGTCTTTTACAGGAATCCATTTAAAAGCATTCCTGTACTTATTTTAAACACTTAATAGCCCTGTAAGTATTAAGGACATTGAATTTGTATTTAAAAATCACCAAAGAACAATTTTTAAACATTATATTCATTAAATATTTAGATCAAATAAATTAATATTAATTGGGTCTTCCAAAAATTAGGAGACTAGGACAGATCCTGGGTTACACCTTGATTTCAGAGCACAGCGTAAGAAAAACTGACAGACTCCTAGGAGAAGTAGCTGATTTGGATGTAATGATTTCACTTTATCCCATGCTAGCCAGGCTGCCTTCAGCAATGATGGACCTGAAAAAAAATGACAAGAAACAATACTTCTCAGATATCAAATTACATGCCCCCATGGAAGTGTAAGACAAGTAAGAGATCAGGGTAGTTTTCTCCCCCAGAGGTGTATTCTACACTGTCTCACAGGTGAGAAGTGCTGAGCAAAATAGCAGCAGCTTCAAAAAAAGTAAGGAGTCTTAAATGCCTTGTACAAAATGAGACATCATGAGCATAGGATGTTCCACTGAGCATCCCATATCACGCATATGGGAACCAGTCAAAGTCTTTAAAACAGGTCTCCAAAGAACCAAATATAAAACAGAAGAAACAGATTTAAAGACATGCAACAAAAATCATAGAGTCTTTAATATACTGTTCCTGAAGCTTGAGGCAATTATAATAAGTAACCAGAAAAAGATCAATATAAAAATATTGAATCTAGAAAAGAATTATTTTAAAACATATTAAATTCATACCAAATGGCATAAAATAAGAGATACAGATCAGTGAAGAATGAAGGTCACTAGTAGAGAACTATAAACCATAGAAACCACACTGGAATTCCAGAGCTGAAAATCAGATTGTATGAACTATTCACCCATTCATTTTGCTACATGTTGAAAACTGCTTCTGAAAAGATAAGAACACAACAGTGGAGATAATAGAAAAAAAGCATACTGAAATACTGTTCATCTTAAGCAAATATGAGTCTCAAATATGTATGGAATTTGTGTTCCAGACAGAGAGGACAGGAATGGACAGAGGGACTAAGAGAGCAGGTAGAGGCAGAGAGAAAGGAAGTAAAGTAGAATAAACTATGTACACTAATGAAATATTTCAAATTAGAAAAAAAACACAGACAATATGGTTATAAAAAACATCAACAAAATCCAGACTCAGAAAGGCTGCCAAAACTGTTTGTGTTGAGCATAGTGAAACAGAAGACAGTGCTATACACAAGACTAGCCATAAAATAATATGGAAATTTCATAGTGACAGCAATGTGAAACAAGAAGCATCAAAAGGGTGTCTTTGAAATGATGAAAGCAAGAGGAGACACCAGCCATAATGCCTCTATATTAACAAAATACGTGTTTTTAAAATGAAAAGTTAGAAGGCACAAAAATGCGACAGTCAATGAGCAGACTTTTCACTGTAAGAAATGAAGGGAGTTATTCAGCTTACAGAAAAAAATGATAACAGTAAAATAATTTAATCTACAGCAAAAAATAAACAATAAATATTATCTGCTTTTATATCTCTTAATTATTCTACATGGAAGTCAAGTTGTAAATACAAATTAAAAGCCATGTGTTATACATTTTATTTTATATGTATAATAGCTATAATGATATCTACACCCTTAGTGGTGGCTAAGAGGAAAAATATTGCAGCAAAGTCATTGCAGTGTAGGTGAAGCATTATATGAGTTCACGAAAATTATAATACAGAGACATTAAATTTCTATATAAATTAAAAAATAGAACAAAAATTTCAATACCTTTTCATATCAAATATAGTAAATATTCAACTCATACAATGACCCAAGAACTAATGAAAAAGGCAAACTTGCTCATTTGAAAATTAACAAGAGGAGTCTCATCCCCAGCTCTGTAGTAGGAAACATGCTGCCATCTTTCTTTCCTATCTGACTCCATTCCTAAGGGGACACAAATATCTTCTTTCCCAATCTTCCTCCCCCAACTCATTCCATTATTCCAGCCCCCAATACTAGTAGGTATTCATTGGGAACACATTAACTAAGCAGAGCAGGGCTCCCTCATCACCTCCAAATCCAATGCCCCAGTGCTGTGGAATGATCCTCTTATACACTGTAAAGATTTGTCACTGGAATTGGTTTAATAAAACACTGATTGTCCAGTCTCCAGGCAGACAGAGTAGGCAGGGTGACCAAACCAAGAATGCTGGGAAGAAGAAGGATGGAGTCAGGAGTTGCCAGCCAGAAGCAGAGGAAGCAGATGAGAATGTCATACTGAGAAAATGTAGCAAGCCAAGTAGGTAAACATAGATAAGAATTATGGGTTAATATAAGTGTAAGAGCTAGTTAGTAATAAGCCTGAGCTACTGGCCAAGTGTTTATAATTCATATTCATACTCTGAGTTCGTTATTTGGGACCTGGGCAGTCAGAACAGGAAACATCCATTTACACCCCAGTCTTGTCCCCAGAATTGAAACAGAACACCATCTGAAGCTTTTCTTCCCCACTGCCCACATCTCCTGTAGATTTCACAGTCCATCTCCTCCTAAACTCCCTTACCCACTTGGTTTGATTGTCTTACCCAACTGCAGCAGGCACCCCTTGTTAACCCTAGAGCCACTCTTTCCAGAGCAGCAAGAAGTCTGAACATAGACTGACAACTCTCCTACTGCTCCTGAGATCCAATCCCCTCCCCCTGTCACATTGCCAGGTCTGTTGCCTTTTCCATTTCCTCTTCAACGGACCCCATGATCATCACAAAGACATTCTCCCTCAAACTTCCCTCCCCAGACCATACCAGTACCCTAGCTTTAAACACCAGCAGGCATTCCTTGTGTATACACCAACTGAGCAGGCCAGGAAAGCAGGCAACACACAGCCATCACATTCTCTGAAAATCCAGAGAGGAATCAGAAAGCAATGAATAGCACACCCACCCAACAAAGACAAACCCAGAAATCAGCACCCAGACATATAATCATCACAATATCCAGATGCCTACACTCCAGCAAAAAAGCCCAATCATTAACAGTTAGGACAATGTGTCTCCACTAAAGTCCAGCTATCCTACCACAGCAGACATTGAATATTCCAACATAGCTGAAACACAAGAAAAAGACTTTAGAACCAACTATATGAAGATTATAGAGGTCCTTAAAGGGAAAATAAGTAAAATCTTCAAAAGAAAAACACGAATCCACAATTGAAGAAAGGGATAAATCCCTTTAAAGGATGTCAAGAAAAAAACTGTGGAAGGAAATTAATAAAACTGTTCAAGACATGAAAACGGAAATAGAATCAATAAAGAAAACACAAACTGAGGGAATTTTTTTTGAAACAAAATTTTAGGAATTTGAAGAAGACCAACAGAGGCAAGCATCTCCAAAAGAATACAATAGATGGAAGAGAATCTCAGGCACTGAAGATATAATAGAGGAAATAGATTCATTGGTCAAATCTAAAAAGTTCCTAAATCAAAATATCCAGGAAATCTGAGACACTATGAAAAACACAAAATCAGAAATGAAAGGGGGAACTTAACAAACACCAAGGAAATCATAAAAATCTTAGGCACATACTTTAAAAACTTATAGTCTACCAAATCAGAAAAATCTAAAATAAATGGATAATTTTCTTGAGAGGCACCACTTACCAAAATTAAATCTAAATTCGACAAACAATTTGTTATAAGAGTATAACCCTTTGTGAAATAGAAGCAGTCATTAAAAGTCTCCCAACCAAAAAAAGCCAATGCCAGGTGGTTTCACACAGAACTCTACCAGACTTTCAAAGAGGAGTTAATGCCAATACTCTTCAAATTCTTCCACAAAATAGAAACAGAAAGAATACTGGCCCATTCATTTTAAGATGGCATAATTACTCTGATACCCAAACCACATAAAGACTCAACAAAGGAAGAGAATTAAAGACCAGTTTACATTATGAACATGGATGCGTTAATATTCAATAAAACACTTGCAAACCAAATCCTAGCACACATCAAAAAGATCATCCACCATGATCAAGTAGGCTTTAGGCATGTTTTAATATGTGAAAATCAATGAATGTGTTCCACCATATAAATAAACTGAAAGAAAAGAAAAGAATACAAAATACTATCATCTTATTGGGTGCTTGGATGCAGAAAAAGCCTGTGACAAATTCCAACACCTCCTCATGATAAAAGTTCTGGAGAGATTAGAGATACAAGGTACATACCTAAACATAATAAAGACACCTTACACCAAGCATATAACCAACATCAAATTAAATGGAGAAAAAATCAAATCAATTCAACTAAAATCAGGGACAAGATAAGATTTCCACTCTCTCCATATTTAATTAATGTAGTACTTGAAACTTCAGCTAGAGCAATAAGACAACTGAAGGAAATCAAGGCATACAACCTAGCAATGAAGAAGTCAAAATTCCAACACAATTCTTTGCATACCTTGAAAGGACAATTCTCAGCTTCATATGGAAAGACAAAAAAACCCAGGATATCTAAAACAATCCTGAACAATAAAATAACTGCTTTAGGTATCACCATTACTACTCTGTATTACTACAGAGTTATAGTAATAAAAACCACATAGTATTGGTTTATAAACAGACATATGGATCAACTGAATTGAATTTAATACCCAGACATACATCCATATACCTTTTGTCACCATATTTTTATAAAGAAGATAGAAATATAAAACAGTAAATGATAGCATCTTCAACAAATTGTGCTGGTCAAGATGGATGGCTACATATAGAAAAATTTAAATAGATCCAGGCTTAACATCCTGCATACAACTCAAGTCCAAGTGGATCAAAGACTTCAACATAAAAGCATACACTGAACCTGATAGGAGAAAAAGTGAAGACTAGCTTTCAATGCATTGGCACAGGAGATGACTTTCTGAACAGAACACCAAAGTTCAGACACCAAGATCAAAAGTTAGTAAATGTGACATCATGAAACTGGAAAGCATCGGCATCATTCAGACAAAGCAGAAGCCTACAGCATAGGAAAAGATTTTTACTAACTCCAATACTGTGGGGGACTAATATCAAAAATAGACAAAGAATTCAAGAAACTAGATATAAAACCCCTAATAAGCAAATTAAAAAGAAGGCAGAGTACATATCTAAACAGAATTCTCAATAGAGGAAACTCAAATGAATGATAAACAGTCATATGTTCAATATCCTTTGCCATCAGGGAAATAGAAATCAGAACTACTTTGAGATTCCATCTTGCACCTGTCACAATGACTAAAATTAAGAACACAACTGACAGCTCATGTTGGAGAGGATGTGGAGCAAGGGGAACAACTCCTTCACTACTGATGGGGGTGTGAACTTTTACAGCTACTATGGAAAACAATAAGGCAGTTCCTAAGAAAACTGGGAATCAATCTACCTTACGACATACTTGTAGCACGAATCTTAAAAGTTCTTACTAATAAAAATAAACCCAAGGCCAGTTATTGATGTGAATGCTGGAAGATCAGAGAAGCAGAACAAGCCACAGCCACCTCACCTTGCCAGTTTTTTAGCTGATCCTGTTTCCTCAGAGTGGAAGCCTCTGAGTCCTCATCCAGAATGAATCTCACCTGAACTGTGCTGCTCAAAAGCCTAAAAGCTTAACCTTTCTGCTTCCTGCCATCAGTTCTTGGGATTAAAGGCTTGTGTCACCATGCCTGGCTGTTTCCAGTGTGGCTTTATACTCACAGAGATCAGGATGGATCTCTGCCTCCCAAGTGTTAGGATTAAAGGCGTGTGTCACCATTTTCTGGCCTCTATATCTAGTGGCTGTCCTGTTCTCTGACCCCAGATAAGTTAGTTAGGGTACAAAATATATTGGAGAACACAATATCACCACATTTCCTCTTTTTTGTCTAAAATTAAAAGAAAGCTTATAACTAATACAAGAAAAACCATAATAAGTATATACAATATATACAGTCAAGAATTACATTAATGATGTCTAGTCCATTAACATTTGACAGATTCAGACAAAAAACTCCATTTTTTATATATATATATATATATATATATATATACGATGTCTAGTCCAGTAACATTTGATAAACTCAGACAAAAAAATTTTCATTACTTATCCTATGTAAAACAAGTAGTTCCTTTTAAAAAGTAGATTCAATAATCTTTTTTATCTTATCATATCCATGTTCTCTCTCTTTTTTTTTTCATAATAGAGTCAATAATCTACCTTATCTCATTTTTATATCGTCCCCTTTTTCTTTTTAGGGTATATTAGATTATTTACCTACTTATTCTATTATTTCTTTATCTTTTTGTCAGAGTAGAGTCAATGATCTACCTCATATCTATATTCTCTTTTTTCTTTTTTTTTTCTTTAACAAAAACTCTGAATCTAATTTTCTTGTTCAGCTTTTTTCCTGATCATTTGTGGTGGTATTGTGCTCCCCAAAATACTGTGTACCCTAATAAACTTATCTGGGGTCAGAGAATGGAACAGCCACTAGATACAGACACTAGAAAATGGTGGCACTCACACCTTTAATCCTAGCCTTCTGGAGGCATGGATCTCTGTGAATTCAAGGCCACATTGGAAGTATTCAGGCATGGTGACTCATGCCTTTAATCCCAGAAAGTGAGCCTTTAATCCCAGTGAGTGATGGCAGATAGCAGAAAGGTATATAAGGCGTGAAGACCAGGAACTAGAAACATTTGGCTAGTTAAGCTTTCAGGCTTTCAAGCAGCAGTTCAGCTGAGAGCCATCCAGTCTGAGGAAACAGGATCAGCTGAGGAACTGGTGAGGTGAGGTAGCTGTGGCTTGTTCTGTCTCTCTGATCTTCCAGCATTCACCCCAGTATTTGGCTCCGGGTTTGTTTTTATTAATATGACCCTTTAAGATTCATGCTACAACCATTAACAATTAACAACTTGTAATCAACCATCGTAAACAATGGCACTATCCATAACTCATTAAATGACCCAAAAACCATCCACCCCACCTCTTGGGAATGTGGCGTTGTTTTCTTAAAATTACTTCCTGCTTTCTGGGGGTGAAGGCATCTTTAGGGAATCATGAAAAGAAAACCTTTTGGGTTAATTGTCAAGTCCTGAGAAATTTAGCTGTATCATTTGTCCAGTCTCTGCATAACGGAAAGGTGCAGGGCTTGTGTCAAGTCCTTGTTCGAGTAGTCTATGAATCTGGATCACCTCAGCTAGCCATCTTGAAATTGTGAACAGTTTGTAGTCCAAAGTCAATCTTTCCATCGTGTTAATCATCTTAATGGCTTTACCATAGTCCATGTCGTATCATTGTTGTGGAGTCCTGTCATCCTTTTGAAGATATCAAAGTTGCTGTTAGCAGTGGTCATGGTTCCCTTTAGATTTTTTTTTTGTATCTCCTCTGTGGTTTGGAACAATCACAGTCTGATAAATGTCTGTCTCTCAGAATCATGACTAGATGTCACTCAATATCACTAGGTAATGAAAATGTGGTGCATTTACACATTGGAGTATTACTCAGCTATTTTTAAAAAAATATCCTCATAAAATTTACAGGCAAATGGATGGAACTAGAAAAAAAATCACCCTGAGTGATGCAAATCAGACCTAGAAAGATAAATATAGCTAATCTTTTGCTTATAAGTGGATATTACCTATTAAGTTTATAATAGCCAAGCTACAGTCCATGGATCCAGAGAGATTAGGTAAAGAGGAAGAGTCTAGAAGGGATGCATTGATCTCCCTGGGAGCAAGAAATAGAATAGATTTTATGGGCAAACTAAGGGTAGGTGAGAATGGGAGGGTGAGTGAAGGGGTAAAATGGGGAAGGGAGAGAGTGTGGAGAGAAATGGCTGGAACTGGGAATATTTGTGGGGTGGTGAGGAAACATCGTTCAGTGGATATTTCCTGGAATATATGAAGTATATGGAATATATGGAATCATATATGGAATATATGATCCTAATGAGGACTCCTTTTAATGGGAGATATGCAGTTTCAACTGGCCATCTCTTGTTGCCAGGCTAGGCTTCCAGTCATGAGACTGGGTCGCATTCAATTGAGTTGTTACTGAAAGAGGAACCTGGATACCAATATGACTGCAAATCCTTTGACTCACAATCTGTTCTGTCTGTAAAATATGCTAGGTAAATGATGGCACAGGGCCTGCACAAGCAGCCAGCCAATGTCTGATTTGACCTAAGGTACACTCTACAAAAGGAAACTCATGTTGACACTGCTTAAGTAATGAAGAATCAGAGACTATAAGGCCCAGATACCTAGAGTAAAACCAAGCACTACTGCAAACACTACTGGTCTAAATTGTGTGTGTGTGTGTGTGTGTGTGTGTGTGTGTGTGTGTGTGTGTGTGTAAATAAAATGTACCCTAATGACAATCTCCAATAATCATAGATCAATGCCTTATCCAGTCATCATCGGAGAGGATTCTTCCAGGAGCAAATGTGAACAGTTGCAGAGACTCACATCTAAATATTACATAGAGAGAGAGAATCTAAATGGGAGGTCTCCATCAAAACTCACCCCTCAGTCATCAGGGTATAATGAGAAAGAGGAGTGCAGAAAGATTATAAGAGCCAGAGGGATGGAGGACACCAGGAAAATAAAGCCCCAAATCAACTAAGTAAGGCACATATGAATGCACAGAGACTAAAACAGCAAGTGCAGGGCCTACATATGTCTGCACCTGATCCTCTGAGTATGTATTATACCTATCAGCTTAGTATTTTTGTGGGACTCCTTCCAGACTTGAGAATGAATAAGTCTCTGACTCTTGTGCCTGCCCTTGGCATTCTTTTCCTCCTGTTGGGTTGCCATGTCCAACTTCAATATGATAATTTTTGCTTCATATTGTTATATTTTATTTTGTTGTTTGGTTGTTGACTCTTAGAAGCTTGTTCTTTTCTAATCAGAGAGAGAAAGTATATATATCTTATATAATAAATCCTGAGGTAGGTAGGTAGAGAGGAACTAAAAGGAGTAGAGGGAGGGAAAACTATAAGCAGAATATATTGTATAAAAAAATTATAACCCAGGTGATAGTGGCACACTCCTTTAATCCCAGCACTCAGGAGGCAGAGCTAGTCAGATCTCTGTGAGTTCAAGGCCAGCCTGGTCTACAGAGTGAGATATAGGACAGGCACCAAAACTACACGGAGAAACCCTGTCTCAAAAAACCAAAAAAAAAAAAGTAAAAAAAGAGAAAAATATTATTTTCCATATAATGAAAAGATGGAAAAAAGAAAACTAACTAAAGGGTCTATTAAACTCAAATATGCATACATATTATGTGTGTGTGTGTGTGTGTGTGTGTGTGTTTGTGTGTGTACGTGCCTGATTATACACAGTTACCTAACACTTCACTTGAAGATAATGGCAAACTCAAAAACTACAAGTTACAAAAGTAATGAAAGTTTTATATACATAGCTGTAAAGATTTCTGGAGACAGGGAACTCTCAGTTGGTTTCATGACAAAGTACTTGCTATAGTTATCTGCTTCCTAACTCTGCTAAACATGTAGTATTTGTAACAGATGATTTAACACACTAGTTTGTGGCATCGTTATCTATCATTTCAGCATCTCTACGGACTGGGTCATGCTACTCTCATTCCTTGCATGGCTATTTTTTTTTTTGATATCCAGACTCTGAAATAAGATGAGAAATGTAAAACAAAATCAGAAGTTGAGAGACAAGTATATAAAACATGAAATAAAATACATACTGGAGGTGATGAACTGTTACCTATTTGATAGAGACAACATAAGAAAAGATTAAAAAATCACCCACTAAAGAAAAGAAACTTTAACAAAATGCAATACAGAGATAAATAAGATTTAGGAAATGACCCCTGGGAAAACATCAAGTTGTAAATTTTCAAATTAAAATGAAAAAGAACACCAAGGGAATATATAAATATATATATGAATATACATATGAAATATTATCCACAGTTTTAATAAAAATTAGTTACATGACCTCAAAAAATTTCAATGAACTCTCCTTGAGTTTTTTTTTTTCTGTGAGAAAACACCCACAAAATTACTGGATTTATTTTGACTAATAGTTTAAGAAGTGATGCAAGAACTTCCAAGTAAGATGATGGACTAAAAACCATGTTAGAACAAGTGTCTGGTGACAGTTTGGGAAATAAAGGTGAACAGAACATTTTATCATTCCTGCTAACCCCCCAATCTCTCAACCAACTTGATCAATGCCCATGGAATCTCTACCAATGGACCCATTGACTTTATCAGCAGACTGAGCATGTTGCTGTAACTGCTACCAATGCAGCTGTTGACATAGCTGTGGTTTAGTCCAGAAAAATTGAACTAAAAGACTCCTACCAGGAAATCTGAAAATCGGTGCCAATAGGGATTTTGCAGAAGGAATTCCCAGTGACTGTGGCCTGATTTCTTATTTATTTGATATCATAGTTCATTGTAGCAAGACGGCACTGCCCCTACTGTTTAATGCCTTTGACTATTATACATGATTGAAATTTCACTCATTTTTAAAAACATTTTTCCTTCCTTTTTTCTTTTCCTTCACCTGTTCTCTTACTCTTATATGTCATAAAATCCATGGGTTGACCTGATTTACAGTATGTGGGTATATAAATCTACCCTCCTCTATTTAGTCTATGTGCTGGTATTGTGTTCCCCAAAATATTGTGCACTCTAATAAACTTATCTGGGGTCAGAGAACAGAACAGCCACAATATTAAACACAGTGGTTAGACAGTGATAGCACACACCTTTAATCCTACCATTCCAGAGGCAGAGATCTGCCTATATCTCAAGGCCACACTGGAAACAGCCAAGCGTGGTGACTCATGCCTTTAATCCCAGGAAGTAATGGCAGGAGCCAGAAAGATATTTAAGGTGTGAAGACGAGGAATTATAGCCTGGTTAAGCTTTTAGGCTTTTGAGCAGCATAGTTCAGCTGAGATTCATTCTAGATGAGGAAGACACAGAGACATTCAGTCTGAGGAAACAGGATTGGCTGAGAAGTTGGCCAGGTGAGGTTAGCTGTGGCCTGTTCTGTCTCTCTGATCATTCAGCATTCACCCCAATACCTGGCTCTGGGTTTTTTGTTGTTGTTGTTTTTGGTTTTTTTTTTGTTTTTTTTTATTAATAGGAACTTTTAAGATCCGTGCTACAAGTTTACAATTAACCAAAACCCCACATAGTTCTCTATCTTTTTTTTCATTTTCCTCAATTAATATTACTCCTATTTATGTTCTTCAACCCTACTGCCTTTCAACCAGGCTAGAACTTATTCCTAGTCTCACCATATTTGCGTACCTTGTTCCCTTTTCTTTTTCTTTGTACTCATAGATCTCACTATCACAGTCCCTTTCATTTCATGTAGGAGGTCCTAGTAAAAAAAGCATGAGTAGTATGAAAAATCAAGACAACTTTTCTACTAGAAGAAAAATCAAATTCCATATAATAATCATGGATCAAATGACTTAGAAAAAAAATTCCCAAGGCAGAATTCAAAACAATGATTATAAATCTAGTAGATAGGACAAATAAAACATCAAAGAGAATGCAAATATTTTCCAAGAGAACATAAACATACATCTGGATGAAATAAGGTAAGTAATGCATGATATGAAATTGGAATCTAATAAGAAGACAAAAATAGACAAGTGTAGTTGCTTCCCTTGCAAAGAACCTGAGTTCAATTTTCAGCATCTACAGTGACCATGACCATCTATAACTCCAGCTCCAGACAATCAGCTTTCTTCCTCTTTCCACTGAAGGCACTGGGTACATGTCATGTACATACATACAAGCAGCAAAATACTCAGATATACACATAAAATAAAAATACTTTACAAAGTACAGAGAGATCCCAAATAAACAACCCAGAGATAAACTACACCATGAAAAAATATGAATAAACTAATCTTCAAAATCATAAAGATCTGAGCTGACATTTAAAGAGCTAGAAATAAAAATAAAAAGCCAATGAAACAAAAAGTTGGTTTTTTTTAAAAGAAAACAAAATTGACAAAACTTTAGACAAATTAACCAAAACAAAGAACACAAAACTCAAATTAATAAGTTTAGATGTGAAAGGGGAGAGAGAGGACTAATTATAACAGATACCAAGGAAATCTAGAGGATCATAGTGGTAGACTTCAAAAATCTGTATTCCACCAAACTGGAAAATCTAAAAGAAATAGATGAACCTGTTAAAGTTCATCTTACCAAACCTACCAAAGTTAAATCAAGATGAACTAAACACATTAAACAGATTTTGATCCAAGTCTGTGCACAACCCCTAGAGAAATAAAAGTAGTAATAACAAAAACCCTTACAACCCCCAAATTGCTCAGGACCACATGTATTCAGCACAGAATTCTACCAGATATTCAAAGAACTAACTCCAATACTCTTCAAATTATTCCTCAAAATAGAAACTGAAGGAACATTTGGTATTTTGTTTTATAAATCCATTATTACCTGGGAATTACAACCACACAGAAATCCAACAACAACAAAATAATAGAACAATATCCTTTGTGAATATGCACATAAAATTACTCAATAAAATACTTGTAAAATGATCAGGGACTGGGAGATGAGTGGGATTGGGGTGCATGATGTAAAATTTCTGAAGAATCAAAAAAAAATTTAAAAAAATATAGATTTGGGTGGGTTGAGTGATAGGTAGGATCTCAGAGGAGTTGGGGGAGGGGAACCATAATCAGAATATAGTGTATGAAAAAAATCTATTTTCAATTAAACATTATCTAAAAAATACTTGCAAAATGATTTCAAGAACATATCACAAGGATTATTTACCATACTCAAAATACAGGAATGTTTCAGCATATGTAAATTAATAAATGTAATCCAAAACATAAAAATAATAAAATTTAAGAAAACTCACATTATCATCTCATTAGATACAGAGCATACCTTTGAAAAAATCTAGCATCCTTTCATAATAAGAGCTTTGGAGATACTAGGGTTCGAAGGAATATACCTCAGCATAATAAAGCAATTTACAGCAAACCCACAGCCAACATCATCCTAACCAGAGAGAAACTCAAAGCATTTCTCCTAAATGAGGAACAAGATAAGATGTCCATTCTCTCCATAGCTATTCAATTAATGCTTAAAGTCTTAGAATATAACAACAGAAGATAACCAAGGAATACAAATAGGTAAGGAAGAAGCCAAATTATCCTTATTTGTTAATGACATGATTTTATACTCAAAGCTCCTAAAGACTAGGAAACTTCTACAGCTGATCAACTCTTTTAGCAAAGCAGCACAGTAGAGATTTGACACTGAAAATTAGTAGACTTCCCATATACAAATAACAAATTGAAAACAAAATCAGAAAAATAGTACCTTTCATAATGCCCTCCAATTATCCTTAGATAACTCTAACCAAGCACGTAAAAGACTTGTATAATAAAATCTTTAAGAAAATAATAGAAGAAGGTATGGAAGATGGAAAATTCACCAATGCTTGTGAATTGGTAGGATCAATATTATGAAAATTGATATTCTACCAAAATAAATCTGTACATTCAATTAAATTCCCATCAAAATTCCAACACAACACTTCACAGAAATTGAAAAAAAAAACCTCTTAAACTTCATATGCAAACACACACACACACACACACACACACACACACACACACACGGCAACTAATGCAGAATAATAAAATGACTGCTAGAGGTGTCACCATTCCAGATTTCAAGCTTTAATGCATAGCTATATTAATAAAAACAGCACGTTATTAGCATAAAGCAAATAAGCTGATTAATAGAATGGAACTGAAGACCCAGTCATGAGTACACATAGCTACAGACACCTGAATTTTGACAAAGCCAAAAGTACACACTGAGGAAATGCAGCATCTTTAGTGAATGGAGCTGGGAACAAACAGTGAATAGCTGTATACAGAAATATGGAAGTAGATCCATGTCTCTCACACTGCACTAAACCCTTAACATAAATCCAGATTCCCAGAATCTAAAAGAAGAAAAAGTACAGAATAATCTGGAACTCATTGGCAAAACAAAGACCTTTCTTAACAGGGCACAAATATCAAAAGTGTTAAGACAAACAAATAAGTGGGACCTCATGAAGCTAAAAAGTTTCTGTACAGCAAGGGACACCATTTATTAAAGCAATATGACAGACTACAAAATGCAAAAAAAAATTCCTTACCAATTATACACCTGATAAAGGATTATCATATACAATGTACTTAAAAATTGGAACATCAATATCAAAGATAACCCAATTAAAATGACACATAGAACTAAACAAATAGTTCTCAAAAGATGAAACACAAAAGACTGAGAAGCACTTGAAATGTCCAATATCCTTAGTCATTAGGGAAATGCAAATTTTTACTCATGTTCATGAAGATACTTTTCACACTGTTAGAGAAGAGAAGTACACATCAGTATCACCCAACTACAAACTCTATGACCTATAACAGCAACCTGTACTGGTGGTATATTAGTGGCACAATTGTTATAGGATTTTTTTTATTGCATTTAAGGCAGCCCCATTTTATGAGATGGATCCCAAACCTGGCACTCCTAAAGTTGAAAAGAACCTGGGACTAGATAGGTTATGGGCCCTAGAGGAAACCCAACTACTATTATTCTTCTAAGAAGCATATCAACAAAATTACTTCCAATAACATACTGTCATACCCATATAAAATACAGCACTCAATCCTCATGGGAGATTTTCATCTTCCAGGGGATGGGAATTAAAATCAATATGCCAAAACAAATTATTACTGTATTAAGTGGATATAGTAATAAACTGATCCTAAGTTCTTATATTTCTACCCATAGATTAGTGCATCCCTCAACCCTCATAAAAGAAGCTTATTTTTGTAGCTAGAGTTTTCCTGCCTTGCCCACAGTCAGGACAAATCTCTATCACCCGCCAGTCCCACAGCCACTCAGACCCGACCAAGTAAACACAGAGACTTATATTGCTTACAAACTGTATGGCAGTACCAGGCTTCTTGCTACCTGTTCTTACAGCTTAAATTAATCAATTTTTATAAATCTATACCTTGCCACATGGCTCGTGGCTTACCGGTGTCTTCACATGCGGCTTGTCATGGTGGTGGCTGGCAGTGTCTCCCTCCACCTTCTTGTTCTCTCAGTTCTCCTTTCTGTTAGTCCCACCTATACTTCCTGCCTGGCCACTGGCCAATCAGTGTTTTATTTATTGACCAATCAGAGCACATACAGACCATCCCAAAGCATATTTTTGTAGTAGATTATTAATAAAGAGACCAACAATCTATTAACATGCAGAGAATAAGAGACTGTGAGGTATTCAACTCGGATCAGAACACAGCCTCTGCCTTCAAGGCTCTGAGATCATTGCAGAAAAGGGTATGGAAATATTGTAAGAACCAGAGGTATTGAACATCTTTAGAAAACCAGTATATGCAATAGAAAAGTAATTAAGACAGAGGGTTACATAAAATAAGAGAAATCCAAGATATAGGCCTCAGATGCTATATGATGGTATCTTTAGCCTTTTGATGGGTGGGAGCTAGTAAACTGTTTTTACATTCCAAAGGATTTATCCAATAATTAGAAAAATGGTAGGGCACATTCAGAAATGTGTAATAAATTCAGGGGGCTAAGTGTAATGGCTATTCATGGTTGTCAACTGGACTGCATTTGGAATGAACTAAAATCCAAAAATGGAGGGCACACTAGTGAGGAATTTTTTTGGCTTAATTTGAAGTAGTAAGATTCATTTCTAATCTGAATCTGAAGGCAGGAATATATACTTTAAATAGAGGTCTCACCTTCTGCGGGAAGCCTATACAAGGACAAGGATGAAAGAAGCTTTTGCTCTTTATCTGCTTGCCCTTGTCTTGCTAGCAAGTCAATTCCTCCATTGGCATTAGTACCTGTTTCTTTGAGATTCCAGCATATACTGAAGAGCCACTAACCACTAAGCAAAAAAGTATCTTTAAGTAAAACACATATTGTTTTTTGAGTGAGAAATGCCTGTGATAGTTTTATATATTTGAATATTTCACCTCAGATTTGGTGATGCTGTTGGGAAGGTTATAGGACCTGTAGGAACTGCAGCCTCATGAGAGGAAGCACATCACTGGAGGCAGATACTGAAGGCTATATTCTTGCCCTACTTTCTGATTGACCCAGTAGCTTCCTCTGTGTAGACAAAATGATCAGCCAGGTTCCTGCTCTGATCACAAGCTCATATGCCTTCCTAGCCATTATATGCTAGTCTGGAGCTGAAAGCCAAAATAAACTCTTCTACAAGTAACTTTGGTCATGAATCTTTATCACAACAACAAAACAGTAACTAATACAATGCCTATCTTTTATGAATATTTAGTAATTTGACATTTGTGGCATTAGGAAGGTATAAAGTAAATCAACATGTATATAATATATATATATATATACTTGAAAATAAAAGTATAAAATATGTGTGATATCTAAAGCACAGCTACAAATCAATAAATAATCCACTAGCAAAAAATTAAAAAACGAAAATAAAACTCTGTGTTTAATATTTATAAATGAAGATGTTAAGATACACTATTCAACCCTAACCCTAAACCACACCAAATGAAGATCAACCTTCAAATGAGCAGTAGACATATCAACAATAAAATATATTAAATACAGCCCTTGTACATGGGTTGAGGACTTTGGTAAATTGAGAACATCTAAAAGTAAATTTTTATAGTATACTTCATATTTTAGAAATTCTATTCCTGTTTATATTTTTCAAAAATTCAAATGGCACTCATCAAATAATATATCCACAAGTGTACCCTCTCTGACATTTCTAGGAGGGACAATCTCACAGTCAATTTCATGTTTTTCTGACTCTTATATCCTTTCCAACCCTTATTCTGCTACAAACCCCAAGCCTTAATTGCAGGAATTGTGTTGCTGATTTATCATTTGAGACTGGGCATTATACCCTCTTTTTGTTTGCGTTTTTACTAGTTGTGGTTTTCTGTAATAGTCTCCATCTGTAGCAAAGAGAAGGTTTTTGCTGAGTGAGTGGTCAAAACTAAACTTATGTTCATGTATAAGATAAATACTCATACTGAAGTTAGGAATTATGCTGGATTAGTAAATGGTGGTTGTTCTCTTCCAGAAGATGTGATTTCACTACCTCTAGTAAACTGTATGTGACAACCCATATCATCATATATGTATGACTTATGTGGATAGATATACATTTTATATATAGGATAACTTGCTCTGAGTTTTTAAAAGAAAGAAAACACAAATCATAAACAAATAACTAAATTGTGGTTGCCTGAACTTTCACTGAGGAGATGAAAGCAGATGTCTACTCATACTCATAGGGCTCTGAGATAAAACAAAACACAATCCCAACAAAAACAGTTTGGCAAATCAGAGATTAAGGGCCTTACTTACAGAGTATGGGTCAGGGGATATTTACAGGAACGTGGGTAACTTCAATGCAGACATAAAACTGAGAAATATCACCACAGCGTGAATGACAATTTCCCCATAGTTTTATATCATCAATTGAGTCTACTCTTCAGATAATTTTTTACGGTAATATTTACTCTGGCACTTTCTGAAAACAGGAGGCCATGTGCAACCAGGCAGAACTGTGTACTGGTGACAGTGGACACAGCAAGAGTGGCTGAGATCTCAAGGGAGGATCCTATGGCTTTCACTCTTTCCTTCAGAAGGAATGCCAACAATCTACAGGATCTGTTGTGAGCAGTCACAGCTGCCTTGTAATTAAAATGGTAATAGCTGCTATGCTTGGAGGAAAGCCTTCCACAATTACAAAATAACAAAATAAAGGAAAACGGCACAAGAAAGAAATCATTAATTATTAAAATTTAATTTCAGAATACAAATTTTAAAACATTCCAACCAAAAAATTAAATAGCAAGATTTTAATGTATTTGATGCACGGAAATATTCCATCTTATGTCAAAGAGAGAGGTAAATATTTTCACCATGTAATTAAAAAAAGGGAGCAAAAAATATAGATACATTATTATAAATGTAAGAATCATGTAATCTTTTATTACTAAAATAAATTTCTTTTAGAAAGCAATTATTATTAAACTCTTCCATCTAACTGTCATTGTTTTATATAATGTTTGTGTTATGTACATATATATATGTATATATGTGGAAATATATATACATATATATAAATATGTGTACTTATTTATGTAAATCTATGTATGTAACTGTTAAGGATGTTAAGGGCAACACATCAGTGTTTGTGGCTGTACTTGCAACTTCCATAAGTGTAATATAAATATAAGTTCATATTAAGCAAATATAGTTATTCATCAAATATCAGAATATATGTTCTCTTGGTTTAAATTCTAGATGTGTGAATGAATCCTAAGTACCAAAATAAATAGATAAAATAAAGAACAGAAACTACAAAGCTGTCTAGATGTTCTTTCATTATATTTTAGTAATTATATGGAAATCATTAATCTTTTAAGAGTTTAGAGATGAGGGAAAGATGACATACCCCTGCTTTGGAGCATATAGTACCTATAAAAATAACTACATGGAAATAGCAAAGTGAGACTTTAAAAATGATTTATTTTATTTTTGATTATGTATCCCAGTATGGATTTTTATGGCTATATGAAGATACCTATGTAGACCAGAAGAGGGCAACAAATCCTTTGGAGATGGAGTTAATGGAGGCTGTCAGCTGCCTGAAGTGGGTACTGGGAATCAAACTCAATTCTCTGAAAGGACAGTACATGCTCTTAAACAATGATCCATCTTGAAAGCTCCTATAATGAGAAGAATAATATAAAAGAATGGCAACATACCTCTGAAATTAAAAATATATTATAAGGATAAGTATGAATTGTTTAGGATATGTATAAATTATTAACAATGCTAAATTTGAATTTTATAGTCATTAATTTTAGTATAGGTACATCCTTCCTGGTGAGAAAAAATGAATTTAACAATAAAAATAGCTAAAAATCTTTGCCCCAAGTAAGGTATTAATGCATGTTACACTTACTATGGTGTGTACTCAAATTTCTCTTTTGCAGTACTCTAAATTTGGTAAGAAATACACTGATCCAAAGTTTCAAATTGTAAAAAAAAGATATAAGCCGGGTGTCAGTGGTGCACACCTTTAACCCCAGCACTTGAGACGCAGAGCCAGAAGGATCTTTGTGAGTTTGAGGCCAGCCTGGTCTACAGAGTGAGGTCCAGGAACTACACAGAAAAATAATTTGCTAAAGGTTGTGGTGTTTAGAAAATAAAGTGGTTTATTACAACTTGGAGGCTGAAAGCACAGAATTGTCAGCTCCATCTGTTCAGGCTCTGGTAAGCCCTACAACCTGGCTGTATGTCAATATGCCTAATGGTGGCATGGTAGAAATTAAGCAAGGAAGGAAGCTTACACAGTAAGAAAAGGAGCCATAGAGATTCAGAGGCCAGACTGACAGGACAAAAGATCTAACCAGTTCCTATGTGACTGTAGAGAGCCACAATCTGATGCCATATCATCCATCATACCTGTCCCCAGGGTAGCAACAGGCCTGCATGAACCCCAACTAGCTTTGGCAGGAGGTCTAAAAATGGTGATCTATATCACAGACCCCACCATCCCTAGATCACAGACCCTGAAGACCTGAGTTTCTGAGAGCAGAGGATACACAACCTTGTCCTCAACATCTGACATCATGGTACAATTCTTCCTGCAGACCTGTGAGGACACACAAAACCACATAACCACATATGCAGTGCCTGCTGTAAAGAATGGACTCCTAAATTTCAAGTCAAAGATGTCACCTCATTTACCTACATATGGATCAGAACTGAGTGCTATGGGATGGTCTGTATGTCAAATGTGTTGCTCTAATTGGTCAATAAATAAAACACTGATTGGCCAGTGGCCAGGCAGGAAGCATAGGCAAGACTAACAGAGAGAATTGAGAGAACAGGAAGGTGGAGGGAGACACTGCCAGCCGCCGCCATGACAAGAAGCATATGAAGATGCCGGTAAGCCACAAGCCACGTGGCAAGGTATAGATTAATAGAAATGGATTAATTTAAGATGTAAGAACTAGATAGCTATAAGCCTGAGCCATTAGGCCAAATAGTTTAAATAATATAAGCATCTGTGTGTTTATTTTATAAGTGGGCTGTCAGACTGCCAGGGCTTGGCAGGACCCAGAGAGAAAAATCTCCAGCTACAACTGAGTGTCCCAAAGAATGAACACCAGATAGTACCTAGCCAAGCAAGTTCAGCTAAGCTAAGGGAGCACTAGTTACTTATATAATTACTGATTCAACTCTGGTGTGCCAAAAAAAAAAAAAGTTCAAGAAATGAACTAACTGCTGATGAAGAAATCCCAATATAAAACCACAAGTAACACAAAAAGTCATGACAACTTATCTCTTTCCCAAACCACTTAAACTATTAGAAATGGCTTCTGATGAGAGTGACTTAAATGAAATCCCAAAAAAGTAATTTGAAAGAGTGAATAAAATTATACTCAAAGATTTCAAGGACGATATGAATAAACTCCTAAATGAATTCAAAGAGGCTACAAATAATCTCCCATATGAATTCCAAGCTGTACAAAGAACTGAATGAAAAAAGGTAATTCAAGAGGTGAAAATTGAATTCAACAGTGAGGTAAAAACACTAAAGAAAACCAAAACTAAAATGATAATGGAAATGGAAACTCCCAAGAGTAAATAAAAACCTCAGTGTGAAACCTCCAGAATGGAATAGATTATGTGAAAGACAGAAAATCACAGGATAAAGACAAGAAAGAAAAATTGGATCATTCAGAGAAAGACAATGATAAACTCAGAAAATGCATGAATGCTTAAGAGCAGGGATGAAAGTAGGAGAAGACCTTGGGAAGATGGCTTTCATAGAAGGAGGTGGGAAGAAAGAGGAAAAAGCATGGTGGTTTGAATAAGAATTGCACCCATAGGCTCATATATCTAAATGTTTAGCCATTGGGGAAGGGCACTACTTAAGAGGGATTTCTTTAAGTGCTCGCCTTATATATAAGGCAATTTTATAGTGTGATTCATACATCGGTTCGCGTCAAGGTATAGTCTTGTTGGAGGAAATGTGTCACTGGTGTGGACTTTGGGGTTTCAAAAACCCAACCCAGGACCAGTGTATCTCTCTCCCTTCTGCCTGTGGACCTGTATGTAGAACTCTCAGCTACTTCTCCAGCACTATGTCTGTTTGTGTACCACCATGGTAATAATGAACTAAACCTCTGAAAATATAAACAAGCCACAATTAAATGTTTTATTTCATAAGAATTGCCTCGGTTATGGTGTCTCTTCACAGCAATAGAATACTGACTAAGACATAAGTTGGTAGCAGGGGTGGGGTATTGTGTGAAAAGACTGATCATGCTGCTTATTTGTGGAATGCAAAAATTGGAACTTTGGATTAGCAGAGCTGTTTAACATTTCAAGTGGAGCTCAAATGGGCCATACTAGGAGGAGTATGGAAAACAGTGGTGCTGAGAGCAATGTAGATTATGATGGGCCAAGAGGTTTGAGGAGAAGAGTATTATTAAGTGGCCTAGAAATACTTCTTGTGATGTTTTGGTGGAGAAAGTGGCTGCTTTCTGCCCTTGTCCAAACAATCTGCCCTAGACTAAGTTGAATAGTTTTGGATTAATGGTGTTGACAGAGGAGGTTTCAAAACAACCCAGTATTAACAGTGTCATGTGAAGATTAGTGGTCACTCTTATGCAGATCTATAATTAAAAGGAGTAAACCAAGCAAGAAAAAATATAAAATGTACAGTTTGAGTACAGGTAAGTATAATGGAGTTCAGTCTAGTATTCAAGGAGATAAAAACTTGAAAGAAAAATCTGATGCTAAATTAAATAAAGGGAGTGGTAACTTAAGGGCAAGATCCTACCCAGCAAAGCTTTCGATTTGTGAAAATAAATTAACAAAAAGCTTAAGCAGTGAAGGAAACCATCAAAACCAGAAAGCTGGTGAAATTGTATTTGAACAAGGGGGACAAATTCCAGCCACAGCAAGCAGAAGAACTTGGCAGCTTTGGCCACATGGTTCTGGATTTAGAGTCAAACATACAAGAAAGGGGTTGTATGTAGCTATAAATTTCTCCAGTCCCACTCGGCCACATGGTCTCATGTTTCTCTGGTCCTGACCAGCCCTGCAGTCTTGCAGCCACTTATAAAATAATCACTCAGAGGCTTAATACTAATTGCAAATTGTATGGCCTATGGCTCAGACTTCTTATTAGTTATCTCTTATAACTTAACTCAACCTATAACTATTATTGGTATCTATGTATTGCTACGTGTTCTGTGGCTTCATCTGTGTCCCACTACATGTTGCTCCTTGGATGCCAGTTTGGCATCTCCCCTTACTCTCTTTTCTCCTTTTACTGTCTCTCTTAGATTTTCCATTTTGGACCTATCCTGCCTTGCCATAGGCCAATACAGCTTTATTTATTAGCCATTAAGAGTAGCACATATTCACAGCATGCAGAAAGACATCCCACAACAGTTGTGAAATCTTCCTCTGAAGCTAAAGAAAGCATCCACTGAGGCCAGACATATATCAGGAGTGTTCTTGTGTTGAGGCTCAGAGAAGCCCTTCCATGGAGCTGTGAAAGTGAAGCCTGAATTGTGTTGGAGACCTCAAGAACCTGGAGATGCCAGAGTCATAGTATTCCTGCCAAGGAAATCCAATAATAGGATGTGGAACCAGTCCATGAGAGAGAAATGTGCTGCACTCAACAAAACTGAAAGGAGTTGAGATATGAAGAGTGCTTTGACATCAGACATGGAGATGCCGAGCTTGGAGGTTGCCCTACTGATTTTAGGCTTTATTTTGGCTTGGTATTTTCTCACTATGTTTCCTTTCCCCCTTTTGAAATTGTAATGTATATTCTGTGCCATTGTATGTTAGAAGTGTATGTTCTGATTTCTGATTCTGATTTTAAAGTAGTTATAGTTAGAAGATTGCCATCATCTCAGAAGAAACTTTGAACTTTGGACCTTTAAACAGTTTAAGACTGTTATAGACTATGAGGACTTTTGAAGTTAGACTGAATAGATATCTCACATTATGATATGGCTATGAGCCTATGAGGGCCAACTAGTGGAATGTGGTGGTTTGAGTATGGATGGTGCCCATAGGTTCATATATTTGAATGCTCAGTCATCAGAGAGTAGTGATACTTGAGAAGGATTAAGAGATGTGGTCATATTGAAGAAGTTATATCACTAAGGTTGTGCTTACAGGGTTCAAAATTCCAAAGTAGGCCTAGTGTCTCTCACCTTCCTATTGCCTGCAAATCTAGATGTTGAACTCTCAGCTACCTCTCCAGCACCATGTGTGCCTGTATGCTGCCATGATGATAATGGAATAATCCTCTGAAACTGTAAATAAGCCCCAATTAAATGTTCATAAGAGTTGCCTTGGACATGATGTCTCTTCACAGCAATAGAAGTGACTAAGACAACAGGTGTGAGTGGAAGTGACTGAGATTCATTGTGTAATCCATGAAACTGTAAAATAATTTTAAAAATATAAATGGAACATTTGTGTTTTTGGGGACAATATGGAAAGACAAAGTAAAGTGTTCATCCCCTCCTATAACAGGACTTACCCTAACAGGACCAATTGTTTTTTGTTTTTTTCCCCAGGCACCAGTTTGCTAAGACTTGTGCCCCATATTGCCCCACCATCCTATGTTGACTCATATCTAGCTTCAATCACATCCTCAGGAGGTATATCTATTCTGGTAGCCAATCAGTGTCCTATCTGACCATAAGCAAGAACAATTCTTGCTATTTTCAGTCAGACAGACCCCTGACACAACAAGCAGACCCCTGACACTACAACCACAGTTGCTGACCAGATATCATGAGCCAATCATCTAATGATTCCTATACCATTAAGGGTCTATACCCAATGATTTCAAAGTACATTTAACCACAGCTGGAATTCCCTTAATCCTGCTTATAAGGAGCCTGTGAGCTTCTCTTGGAGTTGTATCTGCTACAGTGTCAGATAGTTGACCCCTGCATGGTAGAATTTTTTTTTTTAAGTTCTCGTTGATTGCATATGTGACTGGTTTTCTATTAAGGGACTTCTCATGGATCTTAACATAAAACATAAAAATAGGGACAAAAGAAGAATTCTATGCCATAGATAATCTTTTCAAGAGGATCATGGAAGAATATTCCAAACCCAGGGACAGGGGAACCCATTCAGGTGCAAGAGGCATGTATAACACCAAATAGAAAACACTAGTAAAAAAACAATGAAAATATCATTGAAGAAATTAAAAGGTTCCTTTTTTAAAATTTAACATATCCCCAAACTATGAGAATATGATGAAGGTAGTGCTAGAGGGAAGTGCCTACAGTACTAAATCAGAGATCTCAAATAAATAGATTAATGATGTACCTTTAGGCCTTGGAAAAACAAGAACAAACCAAACATAAAAGTAGTAATGGGAAGAAATAACAGGATAGAAGTCAGTGAAATAGAAATGAAGAAAATAACAAAAATAGTCAATGAAACAGATTGTTTTTGAAAATTAAAAACAACTACAAATCACTAGCCAAATTAAGCAAGCTAAAGAGAGAATAGCAAAATATGATTAGAGATGAAAAGAGACATTCTGACAAATAACAATGCAATTCAGAAAACCATACAGATATACATTTGAAATTTGTGTTCTACAAAATTGGAAACTCTATGAGAAATAGATAAATTTCTAGATACATATGACTTATCAAAGTTAAATGAAGATGTTATAAATAATTTATACAGACCTATAACAAACTAAGTGTTAAGGTCTTATTGTTGAAGACACTACACTATTTGACATAATAGATAGAAAATCAAATTAGAACCTATCTAGAAGGTTTTTTTTTTGGTGGCTAGAAGGAAATCAGAGGAGAAAAATTGCCAGTGGCCTTACCCAGCTGTAGACAATTCATACTGCAATCCCTAAATGTCATACAAAGTTTGCTCACTGGTCCAATAGTAGCATGACTGCTTTGTGGGAAACCAACTACACCCTGAGTGAAATTGATGCCTACTGCATAGAAAAATATATATTAAGAACTATAACCCTAGTCAAACATTGTGGCTGGGGAAGTTACAGGCTAGAGGGTAATCCACTACTGATATTTTACTAAATGGACCTGTCAAACTTTAATCTGAATATTTATGCTTATATGGACAGTCTAGTGCTTCTCTCTAGAAACTTCTAGAAGTAGGAACTAAAAGTGACGAAAGTAGGTGTGTGCTGAGTATTCAGTCCTGAGGCAAATATCTATGCCTCTATATCAAGGCCCAGAAAACAATAAAGAAGGGGGTAGAAATATTGTAGAGCTGAGGGACTGCAAGGGACACTTTCATACCTTGTCTTTTGAATGTAATATAACATTGTAGCTAGAAACTCACAGAATCAATGGCTATGAAAACAAGACCTGCACAAACAAAAGACAAGAGTAAGTAGTAGGACTAGATGGGAAGAAGAGGGCTGATGTGGGAAATGGAGGCTAAAAAATGATAATGGGGACAGATGTGATTATAATCCATTGTAGTCACATATGAAGTTGTCAAAAAATCATAGAAAAAAGATATGTCTTGCAAAGGAGTTTTGAATATCAAGTCACATTCTTCATAAATGCATCCTTATTTATATTATTATAAAAATAAATGTGATTTTATTTATTAAGTGCATCCAGAAAATATAAACTTATGTGGAATCATAAAATTTGTTGATTTTATACATCACTCAAAGTAACAGATATTTCAAAAGTCGTAATTGTTCAACCCCCAATACATGCATAACAGCAAAGAAAACAGCAAACACTTTGTTGAATCTGATTGTTACAAAAAACATATTTCTGGCTTGATTTTTCTCAATTTTCTCACAAACAATTCATAAAATTGAAAGGGTAGTACTTTTAAACATGTCTATTTTAAAGATAAAACACACAATATGTAAGTATCCTTTAAATGCATGACTAGGACCATCAACATAATTAGAAATTGATCAAGTACTTACTATATTTTTCAAAGTTTAATTACAATGAGCTCAGTGAAGGCAGATATATTTCTTCCATGACTAACTTCTCTTTTGTGGACACATTCCACAAAGCTATGTGCAGATAGTCTACCTTTATCCAGCATCATCCTAATAATTGTTTCATTATTAATAATTGAAACATAATTATCTTTTGGTTATATGCATCACTAAGAGCTGCTAACATCTTGGCTGCTGATCCTAGACCACACAGTGTGACAACATACACTTTGAAGTTTCAGGAATTTCTTTTTGCTTGAGTCCTGACTGTACTTACAATAAATAACTAGAAGAGAAACAGAACTGTAACGAATTTACTGCATAGCCTTGGTGGGCTTTCAGCTAAGTAAGCACTTTCCTATCTCCACTTCTTGATTGCTGTAATATTAGTGAATATTAGTGTTTTTAATGTTGAAACAAACAGAAGATCCATCAATGAACACCTAAATTTGTTAAATTTAGTTTAACAACTTATTCCAGCAACTCAGTTATAAAAATAAAACATTTTATGTTGCTGATTTAGTCATTGAGTTATAAACATTGTATAAAATTTTCTTATGTAGACAGGGGGAGAAAAGAGGTATCAAACAAAATGAAATGCTAAATCCTTTAATTTGAAGACATATCATTAATATGTATGTTGATAAAGAATTCAGTGTAGTGTAACATTTGCATTTACAGAATATAGCTTTACAGAATTCTGGAAACATTGAAGGCAGATGGCAGCTTCCAAAAAGACTCTAAACTGCATTGTAAACAAATTCTTAAAATTAACACTCTTCAACAATCTTGAAATAATAACACCTACTTCTAGAGCTTTAGAAGTAATTTATTCTGCCGAAGCAGGAGCATGGTTAGATTTGGTAGATAAAAAAAATTACTGCAGTGTTCCGGTAATGATCTAGAAAGCCACTGAGGCCAAGGAGCATAAATCAAGATCACATTTTTGCCTCTAGGACCCATGCCATGGGACACAGCCAATCCCTGGGAACCCTTACCCAACTCTGCCCCAGTTGCTGGCCAGCGGGGAAAACTCCTGCAGGAGGACCCCACACCAAAACCCCCCATCGGACCCTGCAATCTACAAGACCCATGCCATACCCCAATACCCATTGGCCTGTGACCCCAGTAACTTCCTGAGACACAGAATCCACCAACTCTCATTGAGCCAAGAGTAACTTCCTGAGACAAGGAATCCACGAGCTCTCATTGGACCAAGAGGGGCTTCCTGAGACACAGAATCCATCAACTCTGACTGAACCAAGAGCCCTGGTAAGAACATGAGCGGCTCAGTGAGCCACAGAATCAGCTAGCTTGGATTGGACCAAGAGCAACTAACAGAAATACAGAATATGCCAGCTCCAATTGGATCAAGAGCTAAGATTGGACCCAGAGGGGCCCCCTGATACACAGATACAGCAAGCACAGATTGGACAAATAGCAGCTCGCTTAGACGCAGTCACCACTTCCACCTATTGGAGGAAGAGATGGGTAGACTCCAGTGCAAAATTACATACAACGATATAAAGAGCAATATGGCATCACCAGAACCTAGCCCTTATACAACAACAAGGCTGAACATCACAATGTAGAACAAGCAGAAGAAAGTGACTTTAAAAATAACTTAATGAAGACGCTAGAGGCCTTTAAAGAGAAATTGAGAAATTCCTTTTAAAAAATTAAGGAAAGACAAACAAAAAAATTGGAAGAAATCAACAAAGAAATAAAGAAAAAGACAAATAAAAATTGGAATAAATCAATAAATCCCTTAATGAAAGCCAAGAAAACCATGAAAAATCAATTAAACATGAGAAAGAAACAGTTTAAGACCTGAAAAGTGAAATAAAACAATGAAAAAGACACAAACAGAGGGAATGCTGGAAATAGAAAATCTGAGTAAATGAACAGGAAACACAGATGCAAGCATGACCAACAGAACACAAGAGATGGAAGAGAAAATTCTTTGGTGTAGGGGATACAATAGAGGAAATAGATCCATCAGTCAAAGGAAACACCAATGCAAAAAAAAAAAAGTCATAACACAAAATGTCCAGGAAATCTGGGACACCAATGAAAGGGCCAAACCTAAGAATAATATGGATAGAAGAAGAAGAATATCAACTCAAAGGCACAGAAAATATATGCGACAAACTCATAGAAGAAAACTTACCCAACTTTAAGAAGGAAATACCTATGAAGATACAAGAAGCTTATAGAACACCAAATAGAGTAGACTCCCCACCCCCAAAAAAGTTCTCCCACCACATAATAATTAAACAACTAAGCATAGGGAATAAAGAAAGAATATTAAAAGCAGCAAAGGAAAAAGGCCAAGTGTCTTATAAAGACAGAACCATCAGAATAACATCCAGCTTCTCAATGGAGAATCAGAAAGCCTGGATAGATGTAATACAAACACAAAGAGACCATGAATGCCAGTTTAAACTAATATACCCAGCAAAATGTTCAGTCACCATAGATGGAGTGAACAAGACATTCCAAGACAAAACTAGATTTAAACAATACCTATCCACAAATCCAGCCCTACAGAAAGCACTAGAAGGAAAATTCCAACCTAAGAAAGACAGATATCCCCATGAAAACACAGGCAATAGATAACTCCAGAGCAATAAATCTCAAAGAAGAGAACACACACACACACACACACACACACACACACACACACACACACACACTACCACCAAAAGATAACAGGAATTAGCATTCACTGCTCATTAATACCCGTTAATATCAATTCTATAAAAAGACACAGACTAACAGAATGGATATGAAATCAGGACCCATCCCTCTGCTGCATACAAGAAACACACCTCAACTTCAAAGACAGACATTACCTCAGAGTAAAAGGCTGGGAAAAGACTTTTCAATCAAATGGACTTAAGAAGCAAGTGGGTGTAGCTACCCTAATATCTAACAAAATAGACTTCAAACTAAAATCAGTCAAAAGAGATCAAGAAGGACAGTACATACTCATCACAGGAAAGATCCACCAAGATGAAGTTTCAATTCTGAACATTTATGCCCCAAATACAAAGGCACCCACATATTTAAAAGAAACATTACCAAAGCTTAAAGCACACACCAAACCCCACACATTAATAGTGGGAGTTTTCAATACCCCACTTTCACCACTGGACATATTTGCAAGCTCAAAACAAAACAGAGAAATAAGGGACCTAACAGATGTTATGACCCAAATGGATTTAATCAATAACTACAGAACATTCCACCCCAACAAAAAAGAATATACCTTCTTCTCAGTACCCCATGGAACCTTCTCTAAAATTGACCACATACTTGTTCACAACAAAAATCTCAACAGATACCAAAATTTGAAATAATGTCCTATATTCTATCGGACCACCATGGCTTAAAGTTAGATTTCAACAACAACAAAAATTACAGAGAACCTACAATCTCATGGAAAATGAATAATGCTCAGTTGAGTCACCAATGGATCAAGGAAGAAATAAAGAAATTAAAGACTTCCTAGAATTCAATGAAAATGAATGTACTACATACTCAACTTTATGGAACACTATGAAAGCAGTGCTAAGAGGAAAATTTATAGCACTAAATGCCCACATAAAGAAATTGGAGAAATTTCACACTAGTGACTTAACAGCACACCTAAAAGCTCTAGAACAAAAAGAAGCAAACTCACCCAGCAGGAATAGATGCCAGGAAACAACCAAATTGAGAGCTGAAAACAATAAAATAGAAACAAAGAGAACAATACAAAGAATCAATGAAACAAAGAGTTGGTTCTTTGAAAAACTCAACAAGATAGACAAGCCTTTATCCAAACTAACCGAAAGGCAGAAAGAGAATATTCAAATTAACAAAATCAGAAATGAAAAGGAAGACATAACAACTGACAAGGAGGAAATCCAGAGAATCATCAGGTCGTATTTCAAAAACCTGTACTCCACAAAAATTGGAAAATCTAAAAGAAATAGACAACTTTTTGGATAGGTACCACATACCAAAATTAAATCAAGACCAGATAAACAATTTATATAGACCAATAACCACTAAGGAAATAGAAACAGTAATTAAAAGTCTCCCAACCAAGATGTGCAGAGATAACCGGCCACGCTATTGGAAGCCTATCAACTGTGGACTGGTGGCTAAGGAGCCCCCATGGGACTGGACTAGACCCTCTGGATATGGAAGATGGTTGTTTGGCTTGAACTGTTTCGGGGGCACCTAGATTGGGATTTGTTCATGGCACATGGGCAGGCTTTTGGGAGCCTGGTGACTGTGGTGTGATGCCTTGTGCAGCCTTAGTATAGTGGGGAGGGGCTTGGACCTGCCTAGGCTCAGTGTGCTGGTCTCTGATGACTACCCATGGGAGACCTTGATTTGGGGGATGTGGGGTGGCTAGGTAGGGAGTGCTGGAAGGTGAGAGGATGGAGAAGGGGCATCTGTGGCTGGTATGTAGATTGAGTAGAAAATTTCTTAATAGGGAAAAATGAAAAAAAAAAAAAGGAGGAAAAAAAGTCTCCCAACCAAAAAATGCCCAGGACCAGATGATTTCAATGTAGAATTCTACCAGGTTTTCAAAGAAGAGTTAATACAAATACTCTTCAAATTGTTCCACATAATAGAAACAGAAATAACATTACCAAACTCCTTTTATGAGGCTCCAGTTACTCTGATTCCCAAGCCACACAAAAATGCAACAAGGAAAGAGAATTAAAGACCAAACTCCCTCATGAACATTGATGCAAAAATACTCAATAAAATATTGTCAAACCAACTCCAATAGTGCATCAAAAAATATTGTTCACCTTGATTAAGTAGGCTTAATCCCAGAGATGCAAGGATATTTCAACATATGAAAATCTGTCAATGTAATACACCATGTAAACAAACTGAAAGAAAAAAAAACACATGATCATTTCATTAGATGCTGAAAAGTTGTTGGACAAAATCCAACACCCCATCATGATAAAGGTCTTGGAGAGATCAGGAATACCAGGAACATACATAAGCATAATAAAGGCAATTTGCAGCAAGCCAACAGCCGACATCAAATTAAATGGAGAGAAACTCAAAGTGATTTCACTAAAATCAGAAGCAAGTCAAGCCTGTCTGCTCTCCCCATATTTATTCGATATAGTACTTGAAGTTCTAACTAGAGCAATAAGACAACAAAAGGAGATCAAGTGGATAGAAATTGAAAAGGAAGAAGTCAAACTTTCACTATTTGCAGATGACATGATAGTATACATAAGTGACCCAAAAAAATCTAGAAGGGAACTTCCACAGCTGATAAACACCTTCAGTAATGTGGCAGGATATAAGATTAATGCAAAAAAAAATCAGTAGCCCTCCTATATACAAATGATAAGTGATCTGAGAAAGAAATTAGAGAAACATCAACTTTTACAATAGCTACAAATAATATAAAATACCTTGGGATAACTCTAACTAAGCATGTGAAGACCTGTATGACAAGAACTTTAAGTCCTTGAAGAAAGAAATTGAAGAAGATATCAGAAAATAGAAAGATCTCCCATGCTCATGGATAGGTAGAATTAATATAGTAAAAATGACAATCTTACCAAAAGCATTCTAGATATTCAATACAATCCCCCATCAAAATCCCAACACAATTCTTCACAGATCTGGAAAGAACAATATTCTAGTTCATATGGAAAAGCAGAAAACTCAGGATAGGTAAAAGAATCCTGTACAACAAAGCTACCTCCTGAATGGGACCTCCTGAAACTGAGAAGCTTTTGTAAGGCAAAGGACACAGTAAATGAGACAAAATGACAGCCTACAGATTGGGAAAAGATCTCCACTAACCCCACATCTGACAGAGGGCTGATCTCCAAAATATATAAAGAACTCAAGAAACTAGATATAAAAATAATGAACAATCCAATTAAAAAGTGGGCTATAGAGCTAAACAGAGAATTATCAAAGGAAGAATTTGAAAAGGCTGAAAGACATTTAAGGAACTTCTCGCATCCTTAGTCATCAGGGAGATGCAAATCAAAATGACTCTGAGATACCACCTTACACATGTCAGAATGGCTAAGATTAAGAATACTGCAGACAGCTTATCTTGGAGAGGATGTGGAACAAGGGGAACACTCCTCCACTGTTAGTGGGAGTGCAAACTTGTACAGCCACTTTGGAAATTAGTGTGGAGGTTTCTCAGAAAATTGGAAACCAATCTTCCTCAAAACCCAGCTATAGCATTCTTGGGCATATACCCAAGGAATGCTCAATCATACCACAGGGACACATGCTCAACTATGTTCATAGCAGCGTTACTCTTAAAAGCCAGAACTTAGAAATAACCTAGATGCCCCTCAACTGAAGAATGGATTAAGAAAATGATAGCTGAGTAGCCCCTATGGAACTGGACAAGGCCCTTTGGATAAGTGAAACAGTTGATGAGCTTGAACTGTTTAGGAGGCCCCCAGGCAGTGGGACCAGGACCTGTCCTTGGGGCATGAGCTGGCTTTTTGGAACCTAGGGCCTATGCTGAGACACTCTGCTCAGCCTTGGTGCAACAGAGGAGGGGACTGGACCTGCCTCAACTGAATCTCCCAGGCTGGGCTGACTCCCCAGGGGAGACCTTGCCTTGGAGGAAGTGGGAACGGGGAGTGGATTCGGGGTAAGGCTGGGGGGTAGAAGGAGGGAGGACAGGGGAATCTGTGGCTGATATGTAAAATTAAATTAATTATAAAATAAAAATATTTATTAAAAAAGAAACAAGTTAAAAAAAGAAAAAAAGAAAAAGTGACACATATACACAATGGAGTACTACTCAGCAGAGAAAAACAATGACATTATGAAAATTTCAGGCAAATGGATGGAACTAGAAAATATCATCCTGAGTGAGGTAATCCAGACTCAGAAGGACAAACATGGTATGAACCCACTCATATGTGGATACTAGAATTAAAGCAGAGGATAACCAGACAACAACCCATAACTCCAGAGAAGCTAGCTAACAAGGAAGATCCAAAGAGGGATGCATGGATCACCCTGGGAAGGGGAAATAGATGAGATCTCCATGAGTGAACTGGGTTGAGGGATGGGCAATGGAAGGTAGGGGATAAGGGATGAGAACTTAACGGTATGGGATGGTCAAGCTGGAACAGGGATGGAGTGGGAAAGCAATGAGAGAGATTTCATGATGGAGGGAGATATCATAGGGCTAGAGACAAACTTGGTGCTAGGGAAGTTTCCAGGAATCCACAAGGATGACCCCAGCTTGGACTGCTAGAAATAGTGGAGAGAGTGCCTGAACTGAACTGGCTTGCCACAGTGATCAGACTGGTGAATGTCCTGTCTTCACAGAACTTTTCTCCAATGACTAATGGAAGTAGATGCAGAGATTCACAGCCAAACACCAGGCAGAGCATCAGGAGTCCAGTCAAAGAGAGAGAAGAGGGATTCTATGAGCAAGTGCATCAGGATCATGATGGGGAAACCTGCAGAGATGACCAAACCAAACTAGTGGGAACTCATGAAAGTTGGATCAATAGCTGTGGAGCCTGCATGGCACTGGGCTAGGCCTCTGCATGGTGAGACAATTGTGTAGCTTGATCTGCTTGGGGGGCCCCCTGGTGGTAGAATCAGAATTAATCCCTGGTGCATGAGGGAGCTTTTTGTAGCTCACACCTATGATGGGACACCTTGTGCAGCCTTGAGTCGGGGGAAGGGCTTGGACTTGCTTCTACTGGATGTGCCTCCCCATGGGAGGCCTTCCCTTCTTGTGCGGGGTGGGGGAGAGTGGGGTGTGTTGGGGTAGGCTGGGGGATGGAAGGAGGGAAGGGGGATCTCTGATTGGTGTGTAAAATGAATGAAATTTTCTTAATTAAAAAAAAGATCATATTCTTCTTTGAGACAGGGTTTCTTGGCAGAGCACTGGCTATTCTGGAACTTACATTGTAGAACTGACTGGCTTCAAATTCAGAGATCTTCCTGCCTCTGCTTCCTGATTGCTAGGATTAAAGGTATACACACCACTGCCCCCCCAAAAAAAATCTTATTTTTTGAGACTGGGTCTCTCTATGTGGCTCTGCCTGGCTTGGAACTCTCTCTGTAGACCAGGGTGGCTTCAAACTCAGAGAGATCTGTAACACAAATTGCTAAATGGTCTTATTAACAAAAAAAAATCCTGGAGCCAGATATTGGGATGAAAGCTGAAAGATCAGAGAAACAGAACAAGCCAACCACGTTCTTACCTCTATGAAATTCTCAGCCTCAAGAGAGAGACTTCCTGTTTACTCACATCTTATATACCTTTCTGTGCCCTGACATCATCCTTCCTTCCTAGTGCTGGGATTAAAGGTATGTGCCACCATGCCTGGCTCTGTTCCCAGCTGGCCTTGAACTCACAGAGATCTGGATGGATTTCTGCCTCCTGAACACTAGGATCAAAGGCGTGTGCTACCACTGCCTGACCTCTGTGTTTAATATAGTGGCTGCCTTTGTCCTCTGATCTCCAGGTAAGCTTTATTGGGGTACACAATGTATCAACACAGATATCTGCCTGCCTCTGCCTCTAGAGTTCTGGGATTAAAGGCCTGTGCCATTATTCCTCTTTTGCTGGTGGGAGTGCAAACAAGTTCAGCCATTATGGAAATCAATTATATGGTGGTTCTTTAGAAAATTGGAGATCTGTCTACCTCAAGACTCAGCTATAACACTCCTCAGCATATACCCAAAGGATGTTCAATCCTACCATGTAGTCATAGTTTTCTCAGTTCCCACCCAGCCCTGTGGTAGGGACAGACCTCTCTCGTGTGCAGTTTCCACAGCCAGTTATAAAATAATGAATCAGAGGCTTATATTAGTTATCAATTGTATGGCCTATGACAGGCTTCTTGCTAGCTAGTTCTTATAACTTAATGCATGTCAATTAATCTATAAGTTGCCACGTGGCAGTGGTGTTACCCATCTGCTAACATCTTGCTGCTCCTTCTGTGGTAGCTGGCAACTCTCTTCCCTCTACTATTTTCTCCCTGTCTATCTGCTTGAATTTCCTGCCTGCCTCTAAACTGCCTTGAAATAGGCCTATACAGTTTTATTTATCAACCAATCAGAGCAATGCATATTCACAGAATACAAGAAGATGTCCTACAGCACTACCACAAGAGCACTTGCTCAAACTTGTTCACAACAGTTTTATTCATAAAGCCAGAACCTGGAAACAACCTAGATGTCCCTCAACTGAAGAACGGATAAAGAAAATGTGGTATGTTTACACAATTATTACTCAGCTGTTAAAAAAAAGGCATCATGTAATTTACAGGAATATGTATGGAAAAAAAAGATCATCCTGAGTGAAGAGACCCAGACCCAGAAAGACAAACATGCTATGTACTCACTTATAAGTGGATATTAGCTGTAAAGTAAAGGATAACCATGCTATAATCCACAGACCCAGAGAAGCTAAGTAACAAGGAGCCAGAGAGGATGAGGACACCAGGAGAACACAGGCCACAGAATCTACTAAGCATGGCTCATTAGGGTTCACAGAGAATAAAGCTGTTGTGGAAATTCAATTCATTCAGTCAATGGTACTGGGGTGACTAGCCCTATGGGACATGGTCTTCTCTGTAGCTGGAGGGTTTTCTCTTCTGGTCCCACCAAGCCCTGGCAGTCCAACAGCCCACTTATAAAATAAACATACAGATGCTTATATTATTTAAACTGGTTGGCCATTAGCTCAGGCCCATCGTTATCTAGCTCTTACACTTATATTCAGCCCATTTCTATTAATCTATACTTTGCCGTGTGGCTCGTGGCTTACTGGTACCTTACATCTTCCTTGTCCTGGAGATGGCTCCAGTCTCTCCTTCTGCCTTCCTGTTCCCTCAATTCTCCTCTCTGTTAGTCCTACTATACTTCTTGTCTGGCTACTGGCCAATCAATGTTTTATTTATACAGAGCGATATCCACAGCACTTCCCCTTTTCTTCTTTTTCAAAAAGGAAGATTTTAACTTTAACATAGTAAAATCACATATAACAAAACAATTATCAAGCAAGAATTACAGTTACAATATTAAAGAAGAAATCCTTTCTATCTTATACTTATGAGTCTAAGGTTTTATATCTAACCCATCTTTTATCATAACTAAGGAAATTATAACTATCTAGTCTTCAGCCACATCAAAGACCTCAGAGGGATATAATACTACCTGAGAAATGGGAGAAGGATGCAAGCAACTTTTGGGAGTCTTGCAGGATAGACAGAGACAGCTGGCAGCCTGGACAGTCATCTAAAGTTCTCTTGTAAAGTTGGGGTATCTGTCTTCAGCCCACAGGGCTAGAGTCTCTCAGTCATTTTTTTTTCAGTGTTTTGTAGAATGTCTGGCAGTTTCCTCTGTGAAGCAGGAGCCTGAAGGACCATTTTGCCAAGCAAAGTTCAGTGGTTACCTTCTTATGGGTCCTGCATGTCCAGTCAATCAAGCAGTCCAGGAAAGAACAGTTTCTTGCCCAAATGGCTATTTTTGCCAAGAAGAAGATAAACTCCATATAGAGTGCCTTTGATGTCCATCCTCCTCTCTGAAGTAAATCGGTGCTGCTAGGAGCAGACATGTCTCACTGTCCAGAATGTCTAAATTTTTAAAACATTTTAAATGCCATATTCTATAGGTCTTTGAAGTATTTGAAAATTACTTATCTATCTGAAATATATCTATGTATACCTAGAAGACTTAACTAACCTGACTACAAGTATGATTATCATAGATGACTAATTATTAATCTATTTCTTAATTATCTATTACAATTTTAAATGAATTGTACAAACATAATACCTTAAACAAGAGTAGAGATATACACATAGTATAACAAAATTAACTTTAAATTTGTATCAATAAACTAAAATCTATACCAATGTAAAACATTTTAAACAAGTTGTTGTTCTTTAAAATAGGTTCAGCAATTTACCCTTTTATCCTATCATATCTATATCATGTCCCCTTTTCTTCTTTAGAAAGAGATTGTATTTACAATCAACCTGTTTTAAATAAAAATATCGATTTTTTTTTGTCCCACACCATAGGGCTCTTCTGATTTGGGACACAAAAATTTCTTAACCATTTTTTTTTTTTCCCAATATGTCTGGGTTTAGAGAGGGAGTGAGCCAATTTTGTCTCCAAAGCTAGCTTGGTATATTTGGGAAATTGGGCATAGCTTTTCTTACTACTTTCTGCTGGAAGGGGGTGCTATATCTTATGGGGACACAAAGAAAATTTTAGGATTATGGAGTAGTCCGTGAGGGTGTATTGTCTGGGCCAGTTGCTTGAAACCATTCTGGATGTTGGATCATCTGTGCCATGCTGTCATTGGAGAACTTTCAGGGGGTCTTGGCTGGTCAAACCTGATGTATCTTAATCTGGAACAAATCCATAGCCTCTGGCTTTCTGTGGAAACAAAAGCAGAGCCTCTTTTCCAAAGCAACATATCCTTATATCTAAATTTTGAAGTCAAGTTACCTTTAAAATATACATTTTGGCATAACTCAACAGCTTTTTTTTTTTTTGTTTGTTTTTGGGATTTTTTTTTTATTCTTTTTTTTTTTTAATTTTTATTTTGCAATACAATTCAGTTCTACATATCAGCCACAGATTCCCTTGTTCTCCCCCCTCCCGCCTCCCTCACCTTCCCCCCCAGCCCGCCCCCATTCCAATCTCCTCCAGGGCAAAGCCTTCCCCACAGACTGAGATCAACCTGGTGGACTCAGTCCAGGTAGGTCCAGTCCCCTCCTCCCAGGCTGAGCCAAGGGACCCTGCATAGGCCCCAGGTTTCAACCAGCCAACTCATGCAATGAGCACAGGACCCGGTGCCACTGCCTGGATGCCTCCCAAACAGATCAGGCCAATCAACTGTCTCACCCACTCAGAGGGCCTGATCCAGTTGGTGACCCCTCAGCCATTGGTTCATATTTCATGTGTTTCCGTTCGTTTGGCTATTTGTCTCTGTGCTTAATCCGACCATGGTCTCAACAATTCTCGCTCATATAAACCCTCCTCATTCTCGCTAATTGGACTCCCAGAGATCCACCTGGGGCCTAGTCATGGATCTCTGCATCCAGATCCCTCAGTAGTTGGATGAGGTTTTTAGCACGACAATTAGGGTGTTTGGCCATCCCATCACCAGAGTAGGTCAGTTCGGACTGTCTCTCGACCATTGCCAGCAGTCTGTTGTGGGGGTATCTTTGTGGATTTCTGTGGGCCTCTCTAGCACTTTGTTTCTTCCTATTCTCATGTGGTCTTCATTTACCATGGTCTCCTATTCCTTGTTCTCCCTCTCTGTTGTTGATCCAGCTGGGATCTCCCACTCACCCAAGCTCTCTTTCCCTCGACCCTCGCCCTTCACTACCCCCACTCATGTCCAGGCTGTTCATGTAGATCTCATTCCATTTCTCTGTCATTGGGCGATCCCTGTGTCTTTCTTGGGGTCCTGTTTTCCAGGTAGCCTGCCTGGTGATGTGAGTAGCAGTCCAGTCATCCTTGTTCCACATCTAGTATCCTGTTATGAGTGAGTACATACCATGTTTGTCTTTCTGAGTCTGGGATACCTCACTCAGGATGATTTTTTCTAGATCCATCCATTTGTCTGCAAACCTCATGATGTCATTGTTTTTCTCTGCTGAGTAGTATTCCATTGTGTATATGTACCACATTTTGTTTATCCATTCTTCAGTTGAAGGGCATCTAGGTTGTTTCCATGTTCTGGCTATTACAAACAATGCTGATATGAACATAGCTGAACAAGTGCTCTTGTGGTGTGGTTGGGCATTCCTTGGGTATATGCCCAAGAGTGGTATAGCTGGATCTTGGGGGAGATGGATTCCCAATTTTCTAAGAAATCGCCATATTGATTTCCAAAGTGGTTGTACAAGCTTGCATTCCCACCAGCAGTGGAGGAGAGTTCCCCTAGCTCCACATCCTCTCCAGCATAAGGTGTCTTCAGTGTTTTTGATCTTAGCCATTCTGACAGGCGTAAGGTGGTATCTCAGAGTTGTTTTGATTTGCATTTCCCTGATGATTAGGGATGTTGAGCAATTCCTTAAATGTCTTTCAGCCATTTGAGTTTCCTCTGGTGAGAATTCTCTGTTTAGTTCTATAGCCCATTTCTTAATTGGACTGTTGGGCATTTTGGTGTCTAATTTCTTGAGTTCCTTATATATTCTGGATATCAGTCCTCTGTCAGATGTGGGATTGGTGAATATCTTTTCCCATTCTGTAGGCTGTCGCTTTGCTTTGTTGACCGTATCCTTTGCCCTACAAAAGCTTCTCAGTTTCAAGAGGTCCCATTGATTGATTGTTTCTCTCAGTGTCTGTGCTACTGGTGTTCTATTTAGAAAGTGGTCTCCTATGCCAATGCGTTCAAGACTACTTCCAACTTTCTCTTCTAGCAGGTTCAGAGTAGCTGGATTTATGTTGAGGTCCTTGATCCACTTGGACTTAAGTTTTGTGCACGGTGATAGATATGGATCTATTTGCAGCCTTCTACATGTTGATATCCAGTTTTGCCAGCACCATTTGTTGAAGATGCTTTCTTTTTTCCATTGTGCACTTTTGGCTTCTTTGTCAAAAATTATTTGTTCATAGGTGTGCGGATTAATGTCAGGGTCTTCAATTCGATTCCATTGGTCCACATGTCGGTTTTTATGCCAGTACCAAGCTGTTTTTATTACTGTAGCTCTATAGTACAGCTTGAAGTCAGGGATCGTGATGCCTCCAGAGGTTGTTTTATTGTACAGGATTCTTTTGGCTATCCTGGGTTTTTTGTTTTTCCATATGAAGTTGAGTATTATTCTTTCCAGGTCTGAGAAGAATTGTGTTGGTATTTTGATGGGGATTGCATTGAATCTGTAGATTGCTTTTGGTAAGATTGCCATTTTTACTATGTTAGTTCTGCCTATCCATGAGCATGGGAGATCTTTCCATTTTCTGACATCTTCTTCAATTTCTTTTTTCAGGGACTTAAAGTTCTTGTCATATAAGTCCTTCACTTGCTTGGTTAGTATTACCCCAAGGTATTTTATGTCATTTGTGGCTATAGTAAAGGGTGATGTATCTCTGATTTCCTTCTCCGCTTTTTTGTCCATTGTATATAGGAGGGCTACTGATTTTTTTGAGTTGATCTTGTATCCTGCTATGTTGCTGAAGGTGTTTATAAGTTGTATCAGTTCCTTGGTGGAATCTTTGGGGTTGCTCAAGTATACTATCATGTCATCTGCAAATAGGGAAAGCTTGACTTCTTCCTTTCCGATTTGTATCCCCTTAATCTCCTTATGTTGTCTTATTGCTCTGGCTAGAACTTCAAGTACTATATTGAATAAGTATGGGGAGAGCGGACAGCCTTGCCTCGTTCCTGATTTTAGTGAAATTGCTTTGAGTTTCTCTCCATTTAATTTGATGTTGGCTGTTGGCTTGCTGTAAATTGCCTTTATTATGTTTAGGTATGTTCCCTGTATTCCTGATCGCTCCAAGACCTTTATCATGAAGGGGTGTTGGATTTTGTCAAATGCCTTTTCAGCATCTAGTGAGATGATCATGTGGTTTTTTTCTTTGAGTTTGTTTATATGGTGTATCACATTGACAGACTTTCGTATGTTGAACCATCCTTGCATCCCTGGAATGAATCCTACTTGATCATGGTGGATAATTGTTTTGATGTGTTGTTGGAGTCTGTTTGCCAGTATTTTATTGAGTATTTTTGCATCAATGTTCATGAGGGAGATCGGTCTGTAGTTCTCTTTCTTTGTTGTATCCTTGTTTGGTTTGGGAATCAGGGTCATTGTAGCCTCATAGAAGGAGTTTGGTAATGTTCCTTCTGTTTCTATTGTATGGAACAATTTAGAGAGTATTGGTATTAACTCTTCTTTGAAGATCTGGTAGAATTCTGCACTGAAACCATCTGGTCCTGGGCTTTTTTTGGTTGGGAGACTTTTAATGACTGTTTCTATTTCGTTAGGGGTTATTGGACTATTTAAATAGTTTATCTGGTCTTGATTTAATTTAGGTATGTGGTAACTATCCAGAAAATTATCCATTTCTTTTAGGTTTTCCAGTTTTGTGGAATAGAGGTTTTTGAAGTATGACCTGATGATTCTCTGGATTTCCTCAATGTCTGTTGTTATGTCCCCCTTTTCATTTCTGATTTTGTTGATTTGGATGCTCTCTCTCTGTCTTTTGGTTAGTTTGGATAAGGGCTTGTCTATCTTGTTGATTTTCTCAAAGAACCAACTCTTTGTTTCATTAATTTTTTGTATTGTTCTCTTTGTTTCTATTTTATTGATTTCAGCTCTCACTTTGATAATTTCCTGGCATCTATTTTTCCTGGGAGACTTTGCTTCTTCCTGTTCTAGAGCTTTCAGGTGTGCTTTTAAGTCACTAGTGTGAGATTTCTCCAGCTTATTTATGTGGGCGTTTAGTGCTATGAATTTCCCTCTTAGTACTGCTTTCATAGTGTCCCATAGGTTTGGATATGTGGTGTCTTCATTTTCATTGATCTCTAGGAAGTCTTTAATTTCTTTCTTTATTTCTTCCTTAACCCATTGGTGATTCAGGTGGGTATTGTTCAGTTTCCATGAGATTGTAGGTTTTCTGTAGTTTTTGTTGTTGTTGAAATGCAACTTTAGACCATGGTGGTCTGATAGAACACAGGAGGTTATTCCAATTGTTTTGTATCTGTTTAGATTTGTTTTGTGACCAAGTATGTGGTCGATTTTAGAGAAGGTTCCATGAGGTGCTGAGAAGAAGGTATATTCTTTTTTGTTAGGATGGAATGTTCTGTAGATGTCGATTAAGTCCATTTGAGTCATGACATCAGTTAAGTCCTTTATTTCTCTGTTAAGTTTCGATTTGGGGGATCTGTCCAGTGGTGAAAGTGGGGTGTTGAGGTCTCCCACTATTAATGTGTGGGGTTTTATATGTGATTTAAGCTTTAATAATGTTTCTTTTACATATGTGGGTGCCCTTGTGTTTGGGGCATAAATGTTCAGAATTGAGACTTCATCTTGGTGGATCTTTCCTGTGATGAGTATGTAATGCCCTTCTTGATCTCTTTTGATTGATTTTAGTTTGAAGTCTATTTTGCTGGATATCAGGATGGCTACACCCGCTTGTTTCTTAAGACCGTTTGATTGGAAAGTCTTTTCCCAGCCTTTTATTTTTAGGTAGTGTCTATCTTTGAATTTGAGATGTGTTTCTTGTATGCAGCAGAAAGATGGGTCCTGCTTTCGTATCCATTCTGTAAGCCTATGTCTTTTTATAGGTGAATTAAGTCCATTGATATTGAGGGATATTAATGTCCAGTGATTGTTCATTCCTGTTATTTTTTGGTGGTGATGTGTGTGTACTTTTCTTCATTGGGGTTTACTGCTGTGGCTTTATCTATTGCCTGTGTTTTCGAGGGTGTATCTGACTTCCTTAGGTTGGAATTTTCCTTCTAGTGCTTTCTGTAGGGCTGGATTTGTGGTTAAATATTGTTTAAATCTGGCTTTGTCATGGAATGTCTTGTTCACTCCATCTATGATGATTGAAAGTTTTGCTGGGTATATTAGTCTAGGCTGACATCCATGGTCTCTTAGTGTCTGCATTTCATCTGTCCAGGACCTTCTGGCTTTCAAAGTCTCCATTGAGAAATCGGGTGTTATTCTGATAGGTTTGCCTTTATATGTCACTTGGCCTTTTTCCTTTGCTGCTCTTAATATTCTTTCTTTATTCTGTACGTTTAATTTTTTAATTATTATGTGGCGAGGGGACTTTTTTTGGGGGTCTAGTCTGTTTGGTGTTCTATAGGCTTCCTGTATCTTCATAGGCATTTCCTTCTTTAAGTTGGGAAAGTTTTCTTCTATGATCTTGTTGAATATATTTTCTGTGCCCTTGAGTTGGTATTCTTCTCCTTCTTCTACCCCTATTATTCGTAGGTTTGGTCTTTTCATGGTGTCCCAAATTTCTTGGACATTTTGGTTCATGACTTTGTTGACTTTAGTGTTTTCTTTGACTGATGAATCTATTTCTTCTATTGTATCTTCAACGCTAGAGATTCTCTCTTCCATCTCTTGCATTCTGTTGATTATACTTGCATCTGAAGTTCCCAATCGTTTTCTCAGATTTTCTATTTCCAGCATTCCCTCTGTTTGTGTCTTCTTCATTTTTTCTATTTCCCTTTTCAGGTCTTGGACTGTTTCCTTCATTTGTTTCATTGATTTTTCTTGATTTTCTTTCAGTATTTTATTGTTCTCTTCCAGGACTTTTTTGATTTCTTCTAATTTGTTTGCCCTTTCCTCTAGTTGTTTACAGCGTTCTTCACATTTTTTGGTCTTTTCCTCTACATGAGCCTCTAGCTTCTTCATGATGACATTCATAAGGCTATTTTCTTCTGCTTCTTCCAATTTCTGATGTTCAGGTCTAGGTGTTGGAGGAGGGCTAGGGCCTGGTGATGGTGTATTGCTATTGATTTTGTTGTATGTGTTTCTGCCTTGACGTCTGCCCATCTCCTTGTGGTTCGTTCTTGGCCTTATCCACATACTTGGTTCAGACAGAGCTGACAGATTCAGGAAGTCTCTCTCTCTTGTCCAGATGGGAGCTCTCTTGTCCAAATTGGAAGTCCGGGGCAGGATGGGAGCTCTTGTTCAGAAGGGATGTCCAGGGAGGATGGGTGCTCTCCTCTCTCTCTCTCTCTCTCTCTCTCTCTCTCTCTCTCTCTCTCTCTCTTTCTCTCTCCTGTGCTTCAGAAGGGAAGTCCAGGGCAAGACGGGAGCTGGGAACTGTGCTTCAGAATGGAAGTCCGGGGCAAGATGGGAGCTGGGGGCCGGCCTCTAAGTCTCAGGAAGAGGCTTGGGGCTCAGGCGGATGGGCGTGGGGGCAGGGCGTGGAGACTGCAGGGTCTGCCAGGGGTCTTAGAGAAGGGTATCCTTCCCGGTGGGGCTCACTCAACAGCTTTTGTAATCAATTTTTTTTTTTCAGTTACAAATATCAAAGAGAATATAATTCAGATTCACTGTGTGGTAGCCATCTTTATGTGGCTTACTTTTTATATTACCTTGAACCTATTGCTTTAAACTGCAGCATTGTAAGACTGAAAAGGGCATTGTGGCTGTTGGCTCCGCCCACTTTAGCTTCCCAACATGGTGGTGGTACATTTTTTGCCAGCTCTGGGAGCCATCGACTCTCAGAAATAGTGGGTCTATGCTTTTATCAAAGCAGCGTGTAGCCCAGAAACCTCTGAAAAAAAAAAACTAGTAAAAATTATATCTAACACACAGTATAGTAGGCAGCTTGGAAACACCTGTATGTAACATAGCCTAGGTCAAGCCCGCACGCATGCCATGAACCTGCCATAGCTCGAACCTGCATGTTGCGGCTTCTAGCCGCCTGCATGAGACATGAAAGAAGAACCTTGTTCTGGCTCCGTTTAGAATTGGTTATTAAATATTCTCAGGTTTAAGGTGGAAACTCGAGCCATTGGCACCATTTGTAGCTGGAGAGTTTTCTCTCCTGGTCCCCACCAAGCCCCGGCAGTCTGACAGCCCACTTATAAAATAAACACACAGACACTTATATTATTTAAACTCATTGGCCATTAGCTCAGGCCTATCATTATCTAGCTCTTACTCTTATATTCAGCCCATTTCTATTATTCCATACTTTGCCACATGGCTCATGGCTTACTGGTACCTTACATCTTCCTTGTCCTGGAGATGGCTCCAGTCTCTCCCTCTGCCTTCCTGTTCCCTCAATTCTCCTCTCTGTTAGTCCCACCTATACTTCTTGTCTGGCTACTGGCCAATCAGTGTTTTATTTATACAGAGTGATATCAACAGCACTTCTCTGAGTACATGACCAAATAAAAATGAAGGAGGGGGGTTGCACTCTCTCTCTTAGTTGGTTGAAGCAGAAGCAAGCAGTGGAGAAGCATGGCTTGAGGTTGGTTCCCATCACCCTTGGGCAGAACGGCAGGATAATGATAGTTGGATTAGCAGTGACATCTACTTTGTCCTGTGTTGTGAGTGTATCTTATTGATTTCATTTCCCTAATACATTTTACCTGGCCCATTGCACCAGTGTCATATTTCTTCTGGTGCCCAATATGGGGCTCTGGAATTTCCATTGGGCCAGAGAAAGCTTAAGAGAGAGAGAGAGAGAGAGAGAGAGAGAGAGAGAGAGAGAGAGAGAGGATACAACTCCTTTAAGAGTTTCTGGATGACAATGAGCCCTTTAACAGCTAGTATATTAAATAGGTACAAAAAACTAACTAAAAAATCCCTGCTAAGGCACAATCATTGACATTCTAGAGCTCTAGGAAAGGTTTAATGCAATTCTTGGTCACAAACCTCTGACTGGGCATGAGCTTTAGGCTTTGACGTTCTTTTTTTTTCTTTTGGTTTTCCGAGACAGGGTTTCTCTGTGTAGCTTTGTGCCTTTCCTGGAACTCGCTTTGTAGACCAGGCTGGCCTCGAACTCACAGAGATCCTCCTGGCTCTGCCTCTTGAGTGCTGGGATTAAAGGTGTATTATTCATGTTAATGTTTCTGATCATCTGGGCACATGATTATGAAAATACTAAGTGACATTAGGAAAACACTAACTCATTTGGTTTATTTGTTTCATTTGCGACCTTCAACCCCATATTCCTGTGACTTTGAATTTATAGGCTTGACTTTCATAACCCGAGAAGAGGGTAGAACCAGCTGCCAGAGCTGAGGGCAGAGGTTCACGCCATTACTTTTGCAAAATAGTTTTGCTTTGGTTTCCACAGGAAACAAGAGGCTACGGATTCATTCCAGGTGAAGATGGACCAGATTTGCTCAAGAGAGATCTCCTGAATCTTTACAGGTGGTATTTATCAACAAAAATTATAGCTGGTCTTCCCAAGACTTGGCCATCATCTCCAATTCTCTCAGTGACCCTGAAGATACTTCATCCCTAGACAACAGGAAGTAATTCTAAGAAAATGACCTTCCCTCTCCCAACAGGTTTTTTTTTTTCATGGTTTTGTCTTCTGTAAGGGGTTGGTTGTAAGTTGTCATAGAGTTGGAGGCAGAACAATAAAGATTAGACTCAGGAATCTCATTTGGAATAGAAAAATGGGGGATAGCTATGATAGGACAATAAGGTAGATTATTATATCTACTTGTAAACTAAAAAATCAACTGTAAGTTTTAGATAACTTGCATTGGAATGGATTCTTATATATTGATATAAATGTAAAATTATTTTTCTTTTTGTGTTTAAGTTAATTTGTATGTTGATACAAATTCAAAATTACTTTTGTTATATATAAGCATCTACTTCTGTTTAAAATATTTTTGCATATTGATACAAATGTAAAACTATTTTTGTCATAATGTATATGTGTTTCTACTTTTCCTTAGGATATTTTGTATATTGATGCAAATTAAAGATATTTTTGTCATATTACAATATACATTTGTACCTCTGATTAAGATGTTTTTGTATATTGTCACAATTTCGAGGTCATTGTCCTTATATTGTACCTCTGTTTAAAGATTGTTTATTTTTATAATATGAAGCTTTAGTCTTTAAGCTATAAAGGTTGATAAAAATTACAAATTAATAGTCACCCATGTTTCTCAAACTTATAATCATGTTAGTTAGGTTTTCTAGGTGTGCAGAGATATATTCCACAAAGCTAGGTGATCTTCAAATACTTCAAACACCTAGCGAATATGGCATTTAAATGTTTTAATAACTTAGAATTCTATTGTCCTGAGGCACAACTGCTCCTGGCAGCGTTAATCTACTCCCAAGGGGATGTTGAATAATGAAGACATTTCGTATGGAGTTTGTATTCTTCTTGGCAAAGCTAGCCTATTGGGTAAAGAACTACTCCTGCCTCAGTTGTTGACAGTAAGCACACTGTCCAATCCAGACAAGCAGGACACAAAGAAAAGTGACTACTGAACCTTGTCAAGACAGGGTAGGACAGTCCTTCAAAATTTCCTGCTTCTAAAAAAATCTGCTATATTCTAGGTCCATTAGCCAAAATTGGATGCCCCAATGTCGCAGAGAAACATTAGGTGACTGTCCAGGTAGCCAGCTGTTTCTGTCTTTTCTTCAATTTTTGGAAGTTGTTTGCTTGCACTTTCTGCTTACTTAAGTAATATTACTTTCTTTCTCAGGTCTGTGATGGGGTTGAAGATTAAATAGGTACAGTTACAATTCCCTCAAATTATAGGACAACTATTGGAGTAATCTCTATAATTTGCCAATTTCCTATGATCTGGACATCTAGAATGTGTTTCTTGCTTGATGTTGTTCTTGTTAGTTGTAATTCCATTTTTGTATATGTTATTACCTTTTCTTCCTTCTGGACAATACTTGATAGTTGTTCTTATTGTATATAGTTTGATCTTAGGAATAGAACCCTCTTAATTAGACAAAAAAGGGGAAGTGTTGTGGGATTTCGATTATGTTCAGCCAGCGGTATTAGGGTGACTAGCCCTATGGACTGTGGTCTTCTCTGTGACTGAATAAGAACAGAAGAGAGGGGTCATGCGTGCTCTATTTTTGGTAGTTGGAGCAGGAGCAACCAGTGGAGAAGCATGGCTTACAACTGGTTCCCATTTTCCTTTCAGCAGAATAATGGGACAATGACAGCTAAATTAGCTGTGGCACCTCCTTTGTTCTGTGTCATAAGTGTATCTTATTGATTTCATTTTCTTAATAAATTTTACCTGGCCCATTGCATCAGTGTCATGTATCATGAAGCAGCAATCATGGAGTCTATATGAGTCTAAGCTAGGTCCTCTGCATGTACGTTATGGTTGTGTAGCTTGGAACTTAGTGTTCTTGTGAGGCCCCTAGCAACAGGAGGAGGTATATCTGATCTTTTGCCTGCCTTTGGGACCCTTTCCTCCTACTGGGTTTACTTGTCCAGCCAAGATATAAAGGTTTGTGCCCAGTCTTGTTTTATCTTGTTAGGCCATGTTTGGTGATTGTTCCTGGGATGCTTGCATTTTGGGTGGGGGGAGACAGAGGAGTATTTGATCTTGGAGAGAGAGGAGGTGGGGGGAGGAACTGGGAGAGTGGAATGAAGGGAAACAACATTGGGATGTAATGTATAAGAGAAGGACCAAAATAAAAATAAAAAATCAGATTCTTTTAAGGAGGGCCTGAGAAGCCTCTTTGAAAGAGTGTGGAGGTAAAGCATAAGTTGCAGTGGAGACCTGAGGATGTCCAAAATGCCACAGTCTAGGTTACCTGCCAAAGGAATCTGCAGGCATGGAAAGACTCAGATTTGGATCCCAACTAGATCTCTAGAGCTTCAGAATTCTAAGAGATCATTCTTGCCAAAACCAGCCACTGGATTTGAGGCTGCACTACCTTTGAGGATGCCTGCCTCTCCTTTCTGTATTTGGAACAGAGTCTTTTTCTTCTTCTGTACTCACTCTTTTCACCTGGTTATGCAGACATAGCATCTCATGGAAATTATTAGTAAGTTTATATTCAAATCTTCCATTTCTAACCTTCTGATTGTCTTTATTTATTCTGTTCTTTTTCTTCCTGTTTCAGTTTTAGGCAGTTTTTATGATCTAATTTTTTTCTCCACTATGCCTTATTAGCTTCTCCTCTTTTTCTGGCTATTTAAAGTGCTACCTTATGGCTTATAAAGTCTTAATTTCTCACTATCTATCTCTGAAAATATATGCCACTTTCCATAAAAGAGTTTTATGATAGCATTCTTCCAGCTACTTCCTCCCAAATATTGTGTTTCTATAAATGTTAACAAACATTTTATAAAATATTCAAAACATGATACTGTTTTTACTAAATATTATCTTGTAAGTAAATTAAAACTAGGATACAGGAACTTTTGAATATTCATGTCTACTAGCTTTGAAGCTATTCATTTTTTTTGTGTATATTCAAATACGTATTCAGTATTTTATTTCTTCTGTGTAAGTATTTTTTTTTTAAAGTTCAGTTCTCTAAAAAGTAGATATTCTTAGTTCTTTGTTGTTGTTTGGTTATTTTCTTAAGAAACATTATTTCAATCTCATTCTTCAGATAGTTTCACAGAACAGAGTTCTAGGTTTCCAGACTCTCTTTTCAGCATTGCAAAAATTCTATATTTCATTTCACATAATTTCTTTTCTGTTAGTTTTTTGAAAACTTCACACAATGAATTTTGATCATGCTTAATCTTGAACTCCTCCCACATCTACTCCCACTACCCCTACCATACTACGCCCTCCCAACTTTGTGAGATAAATATATATATATTTATTACTGAATCTAATTTGTGTTGTTTGGATACTCATGTATATGGAGCCATTCTCTGGAATGTCTTCATCTGTGGTGATATATTGTGCATCCCAATAAAACCTGTCTGGGGATCAGAAGACAGAGCTAGCTACTAGATTAGACATAGAGGCCAGAGAGTGATGACACACATTCTTAATCCTATCACTCTGGAGACAGAGATCTGTCTGGATCTCTGTGAGTTCAAGGGCACATTGGGAACACAGCCAGGTATGTTGGCTCACATCTTTAATCCCAACAGAAAAAGGTACATAAAGTGTGAGCAAACAGGAAGTCTCGCTTTTGAGACTGAGGATTTCACAGAAGTAGGAACTTGTGGCTGGCTTGCTCTGTTTCTCTGATCTTTCAGCTTTCACCCTAATATCTGGCTCCAGGTTTTTTTTTTTATTAATAAGGCTGTTTAGCAATTTGTGTTACAGTCATCTTACAAAGATTGTATTATATACTTCTATATGAATGTCTAATTTTTAGAATTATGTGAACTCTATCATACTTTCTATGAGTTCATGAAATAGAACAAAGCACACAGTAAAGGATAGATAGGTGAAGAGCACCGAGATGTTTCATGCAATTGTTATAGATGGAAGAGAAAAATAAAATGTTTCCTCAGTAGAAGAAAATACATTTTGTTAGGATAAGAGCAGAAGGATTAAAAAAAAAATTATTTCCACGATTCTTCATGAAGGACAAATTGGAACAAAGTAGAAAGTGCTTGAAGTGGCATCTTAGGAATAATTAGGTGTTTATATGTACATACAAACGTGTGTGTGTGTGTGTGTGTGTGTGTGTGTGTGTGTGTGTGTGTGTGTTTTCTGTGTTACTCTTTGTTGACAGAAGATATAATGTCAAGTTGAAATTTGGTTAAGGTAACATATAAAGTAATCAAAAGCATTCACCAAACAAACCACTCTAGGTTCACACAGGTATTTCTCTTCTTTAGCTTTTGAGAAAAGTAAAGAATATAGAAAAGAATATAATGGAGGCTCATGGACTATAATGACTTTCAATGAATTCCTCTATGAACATTAGTTTTGTAACCAAAATAGTAGTTAATAGCCAGAACATATCCACATTCTATACATACATGCCATAGATCCAGAATCTTGAGGGATGCAGAACATTCACTAATTAAACATATTAAAGCAAGCTTGACTAAAACAAGTTTGAGGATTAGGAGTCAGACAGAATAATCACATCATTTTAAGTGAATATTGACATAATTCTGTGAGCTATATATGAAGTAAGGTGTCCAGACACCTTAAGGGATATTACTGACTACAATTCTTAATTTTTATTGGTTTTCAAGTTTGCCACGGTATTACAATCTCCTGTCTCCTTTTAAAACTCAGTGATCTAACTTTACTTCCCATCAGTGTTGTTCCCTGTGAACACTGTAATTGATCTGAAAGCCTACATATAGGGTAGATGGTGATACTATTTTTTTTAAGTACCTAAACACAAGCATGACAAAATTGGCTTCCCTGTCTGACTTAAGAAAACATAGCTTTGAGTGTTGTACTCAAACTAGAATGAATTCTTTCATGGAAATACATTGATGGGAACACAGAACACAATTGAGATGCTGCAGGTTTTTCTGATGATAAATGAACCTATTATTGGCAATGCCAAAAGGATAAAGTTGTCAACTCATACCAGTTTATCACTTTTACTCTGAGAAGCTATTATCCCTTGATGAAAGCTGTAACAGGTACATAGATCATCTAAGGGGATGTTTGCTAGGAGAAGCCTTTGTGTCAAAAGTGTAGATGCTAACCAAGTAGGAATGAAATCAAAATCAAAGACTCTGGTCAATCATGGGGACACATACATGAAATCCTAGCATTTTGGAAGCAGAAGCAGGGGCATCATGAATTTGTAGTAAGACACCTAGATGACTACACTTGACCAAGTAAAACAATTTTTAAGGTGAAACCTTAACTTTCAATAATAGTTTATTTTACCTTTAAATGGAGAAAAATATGCCCAGATAGGTCATGTATTTGATGAAAAATCCATATAAAAGAATGCATATAAAGTAGCATGTTTCAATACATTTCTACAGATTTTGAATGATGGCTTCCTGTACTATTTAGGACAGTAGCCTTCAATCAGTGTTCTATGTAGAAGTGGGTATAAGTCATGAAGATGAATATTTCTATTAATTAGGCAGAACTTTGACAAAGATTCCATTAGCTGACTGTAGGCTAGGTAATTCAGTTCCTATATTTTCCAATACCCCTAGTACATCAAACACTACAAATTAGATTTGAAAATCCTCAAACCATTAGAGCATTATAACAATCCCCTGAAAGATAGGAAAGTCAATCATAGCTTACGTTTCTGAATCACCTGCTGGGAGTAATAACTTTAATAGTGAAGAAATGACTTCTGTTGACTGTTATGATGTTAAGGGAATATCCCCTGTTGTCTGGGAAGATGACTGGAATAGTTCTCAAGCCTCTGAACAAAACTAAGTGGGGATTCTCTCACACAGAGGACAGAAGAAGATAAGATGTTTTATCTGTACCTCTCAAGATTTCCATTTGTGATAAAATTTCTTCAGTCATGTGGGTTTTGTTGCTGTTGTTATTGTTTAATTTTTTTCTACAAAAAAAACTTTCAGTCATGTGGGTTTTGTTGTTGTTGTTTGTTTGTTTCAGATTTTGTAAGGAAATCCCTTCTTTTACCTATTTTCTGGAAATAAATTTGTGGGAATTGGTTTTCTTTTTTTAAAGGATCCAAAATTTATTATCAGACAAGATTGAAATAAAATACTAAAAAATATTATAACATATCATATATGACAGGTAGGGCTATAGGTACTTTTAATTTTTTCATGTTCATTTTTAATATAATTCAGTTTAAATGATGGGTTTCTTTTGATCAGTAATAAAGACACAAGCCTGAAATAATGATAATAATTCATAACACATTTGAGATAGCATTCTAGAATTAAAGTTGACTGAAAGCCCTAAAATGTCCATTTTACTATTCATCATAAGCTAATGAATGAAAAATAATATCAAAATGTATAAATCACACTTCATCACAACCAAAAGCATCAAACTGAGACATACTGATTCCAATAGCGCAGTTTATAAACACTAAAATATTCTTTTAGATTTTATAGTGTTGTTTTAATATTAAAATTGAGAAAAATAAAAATATAATTAATGTTTCATGATTTTTCTTTTGTACAATGCTATTGAATACTGATATATCTGGCTGATAACATGACTACATTTGTTTATTGTTTGGTATATATTTTTTAAAAATTCTTACTTATAGCTGTTGGTTTGGCATATTCTAAATATGTGCCAACACTGCATAAAATTTACAATAACTAAAGAATAAGTAAAGATTTAAGTTATATTAAAGGTATTTTTAAGAACAATAGAAAGTTCCCTGTGTGTATATCAACATTTTAATCTTTTTTTATTTTATAATTTAATAATTACAATAAGTAATTATTGTGCATAATCCATAAAATTCATGAGTTGGTTTTTTTGATTGATAGTTATCTTTTCACCTAAAATTTCTCTATGGTCTCTTTTTATTTTTACCTATTTAGCCATTATTTCTTGTTAATCTGGTGTGTGAACAAGCACCGACTTCTCAAAAAATACACAGACTATCAAGTTGAATACACAAGATATCAAGTTAAGTCAACTTACATAACCTACTCTCTTCTGACCCAGAATGCATTGTTTTCCTCTAGGTCTAAAGGAAAGGAGTGGGTTGGAGGATAAACATTTTCTCAGAAAACACCTTATTTTATGATGATGAAGCTTTTTTTTTTTTTAAATTTTTATTTTGCAATACAATTCAGTTCTACATATCAGCCACAGATTCCCTTGTTCTCCCCCCTCCCGCCCCCCTCACCTTCCCCCCAGCCCACCCCCCATTCCAATCTCCTCCAGGGCAAAGCCTTCCCCACAGACTGAGATCAACCTGGTGGACTCAGTCCAGGTAGGTCCAGTCCCCTCCTCCCATGCCGAGCCAAGGGACCCTGCATAGGCCCCAGGTTTCAAACAGCCAACTCATGCAATGAGCACAGGACCCGGTCCCACTGCCTGGATGCCTCCCAAACAGATCAGGCCAATCAACTGTCTCACCCACTCAGAGGGCCTGATCCAGTTGGTGACCCCTCAGCCATTGGTTCATATTTCATGTGTTTCCGTTTGTTTGGCTATTTGTCTCTGTGCTTTATCCGACCTTGGTCTCAACAATTCTCTCTCATATAAACCCTCCTCATTCTCGCTAATTGGACTCCCAGAGATCCACCTGGGGCCTAGTCATGGATCTCTGCATCCAGATCCATCAGTAGTTGGATGAGGTTTCTAGCACGACAATTAGGGTGTTTGGCCATCCCATCACCAGAGTAGGTCAGTTCGGACTGTCTCTCGACCATTGCCAGCAGTCTGTTGTGGGGGTATCTTTGTGGATTTCTGTGGGCCTCTCTAGCACTTTGTTTCTTCCTATTCTCATGTGGTCTTCATTTACCATGGTCTCCTATTCCTTGTTCTCCCTCTCTGTTTTTGATCCAGCTGGGATCTCCCACTCACCCAAGCTCTCTTTCCCTCGACCCTCGCCCTTCACTACCCCCACTCATGTCCAGGCTGTTCATGTAGATCTCATTCCATTTCTCTGTCATTGGGCGATCCCTGTGTCTTTCTTGGGGTCCTGTTTTCCAGGTAGCCTGCCTGGTGATGTGAGTAGCAGTCCAGTCATCCTTGTTCCACATCTAGTATCCTGTTATGAGTGAGTACATACCATGTTTGTCTTTCTGAGTCTGGGATACCTCACTCAGGATGATTTTTTCTAGATCCATCCATTTGTCTGCAAACCTCATGATGTCATTGTTTTTCTCTGCTGAGTAGTATTCCATTGTGTATATGTACCACATTTTGTTTATCCATTCTTCAGTTGAAGGGCATCTAGGTTGTTTCCATGTTCTGGCTATTACAAACAACGCTGATATGAACATAGCTGAACAAGTGCTCTTGTGGTGTGGTTGAGCATTCCTTGGGTATATGCCCAAGAGTGGTATAGCTGGATCTTGGGGGAGATGGATTCCCAATTTTCTAAGAAATCGCCATATTGATTTCCAAAGTGGTTGTACAAGCTTGCATTCCCACCAGCAGTGGAGGAGAGTTCCCCTAGCTCCACATCCTCTCCAGCATAAGGTGTCTTCAGTGTTTTTGATCTTAGCCATTCTGACAGGCGTAAGGTGGTATCTCAGAGTTGTTTTGATTTGCATTTCCCTGATGATTAGGGATGTTGAGCAATTCCTTAAATGTCTTTCAGCCATTTGAGTTTCCTCTGGTGAGAATTCTCTGTTTAGTTCTATAGCCCATTTCTTAATTGGACTGTTGGGCATTTTGATGTCTAATTTCTTGAGTTCCTTATATATTCTGGATATCAGTCCTCTGTCAGATGTGGGATTGGTGAATATCTTTTCCCATTCTGTAGGCTGTCGCTTTGCTTTGTTGACCGTATCCTTTGCCCTACAAAAGCTTCTCAGTTTCAAGAGATCCCATTGATTGATTGTTTCTCTCAGTGTCTGTGCTACTGGTGTTCTATTTAGAAAGTGGTCTCCTATGCCAATGTGTTCAAGACTACTTCCTACTTTCTCTTCTAGCAGGTTCAGAGTAGCTGGATTTATGTTGAGGTCCTTGATCCACTTGGACTTAAGTTTTGTGCACGGTGATAGATATGGATCTATTTGCAGCCTTCTACATGTTGATATCCAGTTTTGCCAGCACCATTTGTTGAAGATGCTTTCTTTTTTCCATTGTGCACTTTTGGCTTCTTTGTCAAAAATTATTTGTTCATAGGTGTGCGGATTAATGTCAGGGTCTTCAATTCGATTCCATTGGTTCACATGTCAGTTTTTATGCCAGTACCAAGCTGTTTTTATTACTGTAGCTCTATAGTACAGCTTGAAGTCAGGGATCGTGATGCCTCCAGAGGTTGTTTTATTGTACAGGATTCTTTTGGCTATCCTGGGTTTTTTGTTTTTCCATATGAAGTTGAGTATTATTCTTTCCAGGTCTGTGAAGAATTGTGTTGGTATTTTGATGGGGATTGCATTGAATCTGTAGATTGCTTTTGGTAAGATTGCCATTTTTACTATGTTAGTTCTGCCTATCCATGAGCATGGGAGATCTTTCCATTTTCTGACATCTTCTTCAATTTCTTTTTTCAGGGACTTAAAGTTCTTGTCATATAGGTCCTTCACTTGCTTGGTTAGTATTACCCCAAGGTATTTTATGTCATTTGTGGCTATAGTAAAGGGTGATGTATCTCTGATTTCCTTCTCTGCTTTTTTGTCCATTGTATATAGGAGGGCTACTGATTTTTTGGAGTTGATCTTGTATCCTGCTATGTTGCTGAAGGTGCTTATAAGCTGTATCAGTTCCTTGGTGGAATCTTTGGGGTTGCTCAAGTATACTATCATGTCATCTGCAAATAGGGAAAGCTTGACTTCTTCCTTTCCAATTTGTATCCCCTTAATCTCCTTATGTTGTCTTATTGCTCTGGCTAGAACTTCAAGTACTATATTGAATAAGTATGGGGAGAGCGGACAGCCTTGCCTCGTTCCTGATTTTAGTGGAATTTGATGAAGCTTTTTAAAGAAAACATGTAGTCATGAATTGTGAGGATTAAGGACATTAGTGTGAAAATGCAACAGTTCTGATGTGTTTTTCATTGTTGGTGTTGGTTTGGGGGTTGGTTGTTTTTGTTTGTTTGTTTTGTTTTTGTTTGTTTGTTTTGGGAAAGGGTCTTTCTGTATAACCCTGAATGTTCTAAAACTTTCTTTGTAGATCAAGTTGGCCTTTAATTCACAGAAATCCATCTACCTCTGCCTCCCAAGTACTAGGATCAAAGGTATGCACCATCATGCTTGGAATACAATGTGTACCAACCAATTAAAATTTTTTAAAACTTTCTAGGAATGGTAGAATTATTCAGATTATCTTTATTTGATCTTTGGATTGTTTTTTTGTGTCACCAATTTTATTTCATAATTAAAATGGCTTCTTTGAAGTTGTCACATATTTTTTAAAGTATTACTTGTCAGCAAAGAGAAATAGACATTTCTCTAGTTGCATATTTATTTATTCTCTAATTGTACATTTATTGTATATTTACTTATTCTAGTTGTATATTTGCTTATTTTAATACAAGCATAATACTGATGTAGAAAACTTTTTTTATATTTATGTAAAAGTGATTATCACCTCCAAAGTCACTGTGTAGAAATAGTTACCTTTGAGAATTATGCTCTGTGTGTCTCACAACTTTGGATACCTGGACATCAGCCAGGTGCAAAACTGCCTCCCATACACGTAATGTAGATTCAGTTTTTTGGATGTTGGAAGCCACTATGTGTGCATGGATGTCTCTGTTTGTGGGGATGGTGAGGTGTACAGGCTCTGGTTACCTCACTGTGTGATGGGTAGCAAAGAAGGGAAAGTTGATAATCCTCTTAGTAGCTTGTTTTGAATAAATGACTAAGTATCTAAACAAAAATTGCCTTTTTGCCTGTTGCTATCCTGAAAATGCGTTTAGATTAAAAAGGCATGTTTTTTAAAAGTATTTTTATTTTATAATTAATTTATTTTTATGTATCAGCCACGGATTCCCCTGTCCTCCCTCCTCCCACCACCCCACAGCCTTATCCCCCAAATCACCCCCCAGCCTTACCCCCAATTCACCCCCCATCCCCACCTTCTCCAAGACAAGGTCTCCCCTGGGGAGTCAGCCCAGCCTGGTAGATTCAGTTGAGGCAGGTCCAGTGCCCTGCACCAAGGCTGAACAAAGTGTCTCAGCATAGGCCCTAAGTTCCAAAAAACCAGCTTATGCACCAAGGACAGGTCCTGGTCCCACTGCCTGGGGGACTCCTAAACAGTTCAAGCTAATCAACTGTCTCACTTATCCAGAGGGCCTGGTCCAGTTCCATGGGGGCTCCTCAGCTATTGGTTCATAGTTCATGTGTTTCCACTAGTCTGGCTATTAGTCCCTGTGCTTTTTCCAATCATGGTCTCAATATCTCTTGCTCATAGAATCCCTCCTCTCTCTTACTAATTGGACTCCTGGATCTCCACCTGGGACTTGGCTGTGGATCTTGGCATCTGCTTCCATCAGTCACTGGATGAGAGTTCTATCATGACAGTTAGAGTGTTCAGCCATCTGATCACCAGAGTAGATCAGCTCAGGCACTCTTGTGACCATTGCCACTACTATAGTGAAGGTATCTTTGTGGATTTCTGGGGACCTCTCCAGCACTCTACTTCTTCCTATTCCCATGGGGTCTTCATTTATCATGGTATCTCTTTTCTTGTTCTCTTACTCTGTTCCTGATTCAGCTGGGACCTCCAGCTCCCCTAGGCTCTCTTTCCCCTGACCCTTGCCCTCCATAACCTGCTGCCCCCCCTCCCCATTTGCTCATGTAGAACTCATCTATTTCTCTGTCATTGGGCAATCCCTGTGTCTTTCAGGTAGCCTCCCTGGAGTTGTGAGTTGTAGTCTGGTTATACTTTGCTTTATATCTAGTATCCACTTATGAGTGAGTACATACCATGTTTGTCTTTCTGAGTCCAGGTTACCTCACTCAGGATGATATTTTCTAGTTCCATACATTGCCTGCAAACCTCATGATGTCATTGTTTTTCTCTGCTGAGTAGTACTCCATTGTGTGTATGTACCACAGTAGATTTAGATCACAAATAATATTATTTAAAGATGATTAAACCAAAAGTTGAGTATGAAAATAAAGAACAAACATCATGACTCTGTTTATATTAGGAAAGTTTACTGAAGTCTTCCCCTTCAAACTTTGCACAGCCAAACGTAATTGTAAACAAATGAAAACAAATACATGAAGAAAATTTATAGCACATCTGTGGGTATTCAGGAAGCTAACATATAATTGAGATTAACTGTATCTGTTATTAATTTTTTAAACTACATGTAAAAATTATAATTGGTTCCAGACAATTGACACAGCAGCTATCTCATGAAGGAGACACCACTGAGGCTGCAGTATAAATTAAACACAATAAAATATGACTTTTAACTCAAAATACAATAAAATAATATGACAACAAATAATAAAATGTGAGATTACATAATAAAAGTCTGTAAAACAGATCATGTGTGTGGAAGTTTCTAGCCCAACAATAGTGAATATATCTTCTCTTTTGAAGAACACTTTCACATTGCAGTACAACAATAAAACTTTTATAGCCAGTTTTCATGGAGAAAACATCATTACATACAGTAAAGGCAGAAAAAAAGTTACCGTATGCAGTAAAATCAGTGATTAATAACAGTTTTTAAAATAACATATATTTGAAATTTTCAAACATACCACCAAACAACTCCTTTTTAAAAGAAACACAAAATTAAGATTTTCAAATTTTCTCTAAAAGGTAGTAATAGATGACACAGTAAAGTATAGGAGGTACAAACAAGCAACTGCCTTGGAACTATGACAAGGATCCAAAACCAACTAAATTTCAACAACAGGGTTGTCTGAGCAAAGATCTGAATAATTCCAACAATAATTAATATCCCAGTGTAGATGGGGAAAGCTTCACAGCTCCTCATGCCCAGATGAAAAGCTACAAACAGTCAAGACCTGGTAAGAGGGTGAACTAGTCTTCCCTTGGGAAGACTTAATTGGTTACCCAAAGCCAAGTGATCAGCTCTAGAAACATATATGTAGCCAAGATTGAAAGGAACACACCAGGTTGTATCTATATACTTCTTCATTTATGGACATGTAACAACACTAATTCAAGAGGAGGGGAAGATATGGGAGGAATGGGAAGAATGATAGGAAGGGTAGAAATAATATGACAATGTAATTATTTTTAATTATAAAATAAAGTTTAAAAAACAGCTTTAGAAGAAATTTCCTGCCCTTGGTGAGGTACTTGTAAGGATACAAATGAAAAGATTAACATAAGAATATAATGTTTATGTCAAAAGCACAAGGTATGGGAGGGAAAATAGAATCTGGAAGGGAAAGAACATGACCAAAATACATTATACGAAAAATACTTTAAATAAAAATTATTATGAAAAAGAAGGAAAGAAATGATAACTGCAATCAGGCAATAATAATGAAGAGGAAATCAACAGACTTCCAATGCACATCCTAATGATGAACTATGGGCTTTTCCAGATTCGAACCACTGGATTCAAGAGGAAAAACTAGGTCTACCATGATGAACAGGAAGCAATTACTCAAACAAGGAAGCTTTTAAAATAACAGATTCACTTAAAGGACTCCTTGACAATAACTTTGAATATTCAGATGAAGTAATAACTTTCTTGGAAGTTTTGGTGTGCTATAGCTGAGTCTGCCTATAAAAAAATTGTCTTCTTTAAAAAAAATGAAAGCCTTAATCAAAAGCCTCCATAAAATTTTTACACAAGAATTCTCCAAGTTCTTCAAAAGTATATAACTTTAATAACGTACTAAGAGTACCAGAGACAAATACATGAAGGAATTCAACTTGCCAGCATGCGAGTAAAGCCTTGATATTCCAATCCAATAATGAGAACAAAAAAGTAGCTCCCATCAGTCAAGGTTTTCAATAGCAGGTCAGGTAATATTCCTACTTAAAATATTTCACACAAAACTCAATAGTATGTAAAAATAATATGTCAACAAGATGAGACATTTATTCAAGGGAGATAAAACTAGCTCAATACTAGAGTGCCATTGACCTAATTAATTATAGTATTTATCTAGGACAAAAACAGAAGAGTCATGATGAGGCTGTGTTGGTGGAAGCCTTTGATTCTAGCACTCAGGAGGCAGAGGCAAGTGGATCTCTGAGTTCGAGGCCATCCTAGTCTACAAAGCTTATGCCAGAACAGCCAAGACTACAAAAAGAAACCCTGTCTCAAAAAACCAAAAAGCCAAAGTAAATAAATAAATAAAAATAGTAGAGTAGTAGAGTCTTCCTTACACCCTTGAAAAGACCTTTAAGCCTCGAGTGCTTACTCATATTTAAGATATTGAATGCAATGGGACATGAAGGAGAGTTCCTTAACATGATGAATGTGTTACTACTACTCCTCACTCAGAAACTAGCATAGCACTTCCAAGGGTGGTGCTAGAGGCTTAATTTGAAAAACCTTTGATATTTAGATTTTACATTATTTTAGAAAACCTAGCTACCGCTTCAGATATGAGGAAAACATTACAAAAATTAGATTTAAAAAGATTTGAATGTTTCTATTAGAAAGAATACACTTATATGGCTGAGGGTAAACAAAGTCAATAATAAAAAAAGTCACATAAATATCTTTAAAATTGTAATTACTAATTTAAAAAGTCACGTTTCACTAACAAACATCTAATTAGGTAAAACAAAGTAATAGAAAACAACTGTTGTTTAGAAATATCTGTTGTTTAAAAATACCAAAATATCCAGAAACATGTTATATGAATATATGTGCTAAACCTATACCAGAAAACACCAAAGCATTCTAAGAGGGTGGGGGAGAAAGGGAGAGGGAGGTAAGGAGAGAAAGGAAAGAGGGAAGATATGTTGCTGGCTCTGCAGCTGGGGTCCTGCTGTCTCTAATCCTGGGGGCAGGAGGTGGGCAGCCCCAGAATCAACGGCACAGATTCTGGAAGATATGCAAGCAATCTTGTTTATTAAACAAAGGGCTGAAGTGTTTATGTGTGTACTTTTTGGCAGGCTCTGCTTTCAGCTGCCGTGGCACTTCCTGGTTGGCTCTGGGCTACATGTCATCATCTTTTGGTCTGGAGCTTATGGGTCAGGTTTCCCCTGGCTAGAATGCTCTCTTCACATGTCACAGCTCTTTGCTTAAGGCGTGGCCCAGTGCTTTTGGCCTTACCTGCCTCAGAGATGGGTCCAGAATTTACAAGAACAAAATGAGATTTTTTGGGGGAGGGTGCTGTGGGATGTATGGCAAATGTGTTGCTAATTAGTCAATAAACACTGATTGGCCATTGGCTAGGCAGGAAGTGTAGGTGGGACGAGGAGGAGAATAAAGCTGGGAAGTGGAAGGCTGAGTCAGAGAGACACTGCCAGCCGCCACCATGACAAGCCACATGTGAAGATGCCGGTAAGCCACGAGCCATGTGGCAAGGTATAGATTAATGGAAATGGATTAATTTAAGCTATAAGGACAATTAGCAAGAAGCCTGCCACGGCCATACAGTTTGAAAGCAATATAAGTCTCTGTGTTTGCTTGGTTGGGTCTGAGTGGCTGTGGGACTGGCGGGTGACAGAGATTTGTCCTGACTGTGGGCCAGGCAGGAAAACTTAAGCTACAAATGGCGTCCAATGTGGTGGCAAGAGTTTCCACCTAAAAACTGAGAAAAAAGATTCTAAAACGGAGCTAAAAACAGTTCCTAATTGTCTCTCTCAAATGAGCGGCAGCTGCTGGTTTGAGCTACTGGCGGGTTCCTGGCGTGCATGCTCGACCTGCAGTATGGCGGAAATAAGGCCTCTGCAAGTGGCACATTAAGCTGCGTGGTAGATTTAGACTTTGCAGGTACAAAAAAAAAAAAAAAAAAAAAAAAAAAAAGAGGTTTCTGGACTACGCGCTGCTTGGCTAAAAGCATAGACCCCCAATAGCTCCCAGAGCTGGTGGAAAATGTTGCCATGTTGGGAAGCTGAGGTGGGCGGAGCCAGCAGCCACAGCTGCTGCAGTTTAAGGCAAGAGATTCACAATAAGACAGATTCAGATGTAATAGTTTAAAATGTGTGTAAAAATGTACGTAGGCTTGAAAGAGAAAGAAAAAGGAATATATACAGTTATATAAAGAAATAAATAGTTTTTAAAAATAAAGTCTTTAAAGAGACAGTAAAGGTAGTATAAAAAATAAGCCACGTAAAAATGGATATTACACAGAGAATCTGGATTGTGTTGTCTTTGGGATTTTTAACTGCAGAAAAACATTTGATTGTAAAAGCTGTTGAGTTATGCCAAAATGTATATTTTAAAGATACCTTGACTTCAAAATTTGGATGTAAGGATATGTTACTTTGGAAAGGAGACTCTGCTTTTGTTCCCACAGAAAGGCAGAGGCTATGGATTTGTTCAAGATTAAGATACATCAGGTTTGACCAGCCAAGACCCCCTGAAAGATCTCCGATGACACCATGGCCCAGATGATCCAACATCCAGAATGGTTTGAAGGCATCTGGCTCAGACGATACAGCTTCATGGACTATTCCATAATTCTAAAATTTTCTTTGTTTCCCCATAAGATACAGCGCCCCCTTCCAGCAGGAAGTAGTAAGAGAAGCTACGCCCAAATTCCCAAATGATATGTAATTTTACTTTGTTAAGGATAAAACAGTCATTTTTGAAAAAAAAAAAAAAGGGGGAAGTGCTGTGGGATGTATGGCAAATGTGTTGCTAATTAGTCAATAAACACTGATTGGCCATTGGCTAGGCAGGAAGTGTAGGTGGGACGAGGAGGAGAATAAAGCTGGGAAGTGGAAGGCTGAGTCAGAGAGACACTGCCAGCCGCCACCATGACAAGCCACATGTGAAGATGCCGGTAAGCCACGAGCCACATGGCAAGGTATAGATTAATGGAAATGGATTAATTTAAGCTATAAGGACAATTAGCAAGAAGCCTGCCACGGCCATACAGTTTGAAAGCAATATAAGTCTCTGTGTTTGCTTGTTTGGGTCTGAGTGGCTGTGGGACTGGCGGGTGACAGAGATTTGTCCTGACTGTGGGCCAGGCAGGAAAACTTAAGCTACCGGGAGCGGGGGGGGGGGGGGGGGGGGGGGGCTAAGAATTATTCTGAGTTGACTATTTTGAAAAACTGTGTACACAGGAGAATTTACAAAGCAGTGAGAGGGTTGCTCCCCTCTGAAAGCCTTTGTAGTCCACCCTCCCTTTCTTTGAGGAACATGTTCCAGTCCTAACCATCTGTCTCTTTTTTCAGTTCCATATATTATATAATTTCTCTATGATGTTTGTTTGAGTTTTCTCTTGAGAATTTAGCTAATGAGTTTAGTTAGGCAAAATCAACTCTTGTGTCTCAGATGGAACACTGCTTTTCTGATCTTGGTATCAAGTATATGCTAGTATCACGAAAAGCTCACTGCCCCCTTCTGTACTATATCTGATCTCTCCCTCTCTTTCTCTTTTTCTCCTTTGCCTTTTCCTTTTTAATTTCTTTCTTCAAAAATAAAAATTTCATTTAATGTGTTTGGGTGTGTGTTAGGATTTCTATCACTGTGAAGAGACAGCATGACCACAGCAACTCTTGTTAAGGGAAAACATTCGACTAGAGCTCCTTTACAGTTCAGAGGTTTAGTCCATTGTTGTCATAGAGAGAAGCATGGCAGTGTGCAGGCATACATGGTGCTGGAGAAGGAGCTTAGAGTTCTACACCTTGATCCTCAGACAACAGGAAGTGAACTGTAACACTGGATATAGCTTAAACATAGGAGACCTTGAAGCTCATCCTCACAGTGATGTACTTCCCCCAACTAGGAGGTTCTTTGTGGGCCATTTTCTTTCAAACCACCACAGGTGTTCTGTCTGAAAGTATGTGTATGCACCATGTGTGTTCCAGGTGACCAAAGAAGCCAGAAGAGAACATAGGATCCCAAGAACTGGCCTTATAGATGGTTGTTAACCACCACATTGCTGCTGGGAATTGAAGCAGGGTATTTTGGAAGAGCAGCCAAAGCTTGTAAGTACTGAATTATCCGTTCAGCCCATTTTTTTTCCTTTTTAACAAGGTCTCTAAGAAGCCCAGGCTGTCTTGGTCTGCCACTGCCTTCCTAATAACTGTGAGGCTGAATTGCAGACACATGTCAAAAACTTGGCTCCTCTCCCTCTATTTTCTGAGTTGTTATCATTAGGGATTGTTCCACCTTGTTTTGGTTTCAGGGTTAGGGTCCCTCCCTCATTTCCTGCCAGTCTTTTCCCATCACTTCCCCTCTTCCCCAGATACTCCTCTTCCATTTCCCTTCAGAAAAGAGCAGCCTTCCCAGGGATATCAATTGAACATGGCATAACAAGTTATAAGACTAGGCAAAAACCCTCATCAAGGCTGGACAAGGCAACCCAGTAGAAGAAAAAAGGTCCCAAGAGCAGGCAAAAGAGTCACAGAGAGCCCCCATTCACACCATTAGGAATCCCACAGGAACACCAAATTTCACAATCATAACATATATGCAGATGACCTAGTTCAGACCCATACAGGCTCCCTGATAGTGGCTTCAGTCTCTGTGACTTCCCATGATCCCCTCAGAGTTGATTGTGTGGGTGATCTTATTGTGTTGTTTTTTACCTTTCTGGCTTCAACAATCCTTCCTTCCCTCTTACATGGGGTTATATTTTTAGTGTATGTGCATCTGTGTGAGTCTGTTCATGGTTATGAGCAAATTGCCTGTGGAGACCAGGGGGAAGCATAGGATTCCTTGGAGCTGGATTTAAAGATGGTTATGAACTTCCCTGTTTGGATGTTAGGCGCCAAACTCAGGTCCTATGCAAGAACAGTGTGGTGATTTGAATGAGAATGTCCTCCATAGACTTGTATGTGTGAATACTTGTTCCCCAGTTGATGGAACTATTTAAGAAGATAAGATGTATGTCCTTGTTGGAGAAGGTATGTCACTGGGGGCAGATTTTGAAGTTTAAAAAGACTGTGGAATTCCCAGTCTCTCCTGTCTGCTACTGTCAAATAAATATGGTAGCCCTCAGCTATTTCTGCTACCATGTCTTTGCTCTGATATTATATACTTTAATCTTCTGAAACTGTAAATCCCAAATCAGGCTCTTCATTTTATATGTAGGCTTGGTGATGGCATTTTTTCACAGCAACAGAAAAGCAACTAAGATAAACAGCAGTTACTCTTAATCACTGGGCAATCTTTCCAGCCCCTGCGGCTCATTAGTGAAAGTACCTGGGTTTTATTATGAAATAACATTGATTAGTAATTTACTTGCTTTACAATTTGGACAATTGATATTTCTCTTTCCATTCAATTTTTTGCTGCTCTGTTTTTCCACAAACATGCCTGTGTTGTTGTTGAGGTTATCAAATGCAGTGGTTAATTAACTTTTCTTCACAATACCCTCTTCCCTTTCTTTTAATGGCTGAGATATACAAGTTTCATTATTTCATTACTAATATCAGCTACTTATAAGTTTTTTCTCTTAGTCTAGGATTTTATCAAACCTGTTAAAATATTCCAATAATTAATTTTCCTTTTCATGTTTCTATTTGTATACCTTCAGTCTTAATTTAAAGTGTGTTTTCCTTGTGCTTACTTTGTCTTTAACCTTTCCTTTCCAAGCTTCTTAAGGTGGATATTTATGCTATGGGTTATAAATATATTATATTTTATATTATAGTACAAATATATTTTTTCTTCAAAATTTCAAATCTTTATGAAGTTTCATCCTGTAACCTTCAAAAGCATATGGAATGCTGTTCATTTCCTTTTAGTCTTTATTGAAAAATATTTTCATACAATGTAATTTGTTCATGATTTCCCCTAACCTGACTCTCCCAGATCCTGCCTACCCACTCATCTCCACACCCTTTTCCCTTCTCTTTTTTGAAAACAAACAGGCAAATCATTAAAAAAAAAAACATAATTTTTAAGAAACACAGAAACAAAGGAAAACACAAGAAACACACACACACACACACACACACACACACACACACACACAAACGAAATATAAAGACACAGAAGTGGAAACCATAATGTGGAAGCAAAAAGCCAGTGAGACAAAAGTACCTAAGCAAAGCAATGTAAGATAAAACATCTGCAAAAATACCATTGAGTTTGTTTTGTGTTGGTCATCTATTCTTGGGCATGAGGTCTTGCCTAACGTGTGCTTAATATACCCAGTAAGACTCCTTTAGAAATAACTAAATTTTACTTTGAAGGTAGGTATCAGTTGGAGATAGCTTCTTGTTGAGGGATGGGAGCTTGTGTCTACTTACATTTCTCAACATTGATACCCCATCTGGCTTGAACCTGTACAGGCTCCGTGTACACTGTTAGTCTCTGTAAGTTTATATGTGGCACAGTTCTGTTGTGTCTGGAAAACACTGCTTCCTTGGGGTTATCTATCCTCTCTGGCTCTTACAATCTTTCTGCCTCTTTTTCCTCATGTACATTTTCAAGGAAGAAAAGAATGATTTTATGTCTAATTTTCATAGGGTTTTTGTGGGCTGAGTCATGGAATAAGAAACAGATTAACAAGAAAGAATAACCTGAATATGGGAAATTATCAGAGATCCCTAAATATTAACTTTAAATTCAAAAGAAAGGAAAAAAGATCCTGGCCAGATCAAAGGACAGAAGATGATGTAAGGGTGTCAAGTTTATAGGGGTTAATGAAGGTCAGGAAGAGTAGACACTGTTGGTTTGAGTCAGCTGGTCAAAACATTCAACTGGGAATCATTTCCTAAACCCCACTAAGGCAAACTTACTGCCAGGACAAGAAAGCTATAAATCTGGATGCTTATGAACACCAATGTACAAAATATTCAGCTAATTATTAACAAGTAAGATCACATAAAGCTTAAAAATAATAAAGCACCATTGTGACAGGCTCAATAACAAGAGGTTTCCTAAAGTTTGAAAATCACTGCATTAAAAGAATAAAAAGTTTTTGCTTGTGAGCCTAGCCTTTCATGACTGAGCCATCAAAATTAGTAGTTCTGAACAGAATTTAAGTGTCTAAAATATTCTGACTACAACATATAAAGTAGAACCCAAATACCTGTTAAATAGACCAAAGTCTAGAGTAGTATTCTAAGGAAAACACATTCAAATCTGTACAAAACTAAGAATATTATTGGAAATAAATTTCAAAACTTTTTTTAAGAATAAAAAATATGATATCTTAAAATGTTTGATGAAATTCTACACACATTTACAACAAAATGTTCCAACACCTAAGGATAGGATGAAGTTTGCTTACTATGATGAGAACACTGTGGTCAGCACAATAAAGGCTCAAAATACCACACCCTAGTACCTGAGTTCCCAAAAGCTGACAAGGGGGCCTGAGTGGCAAGAGAATATAGCACATAGTCTGAAGGTTACAGACTCTAACAAGGTGAGGTTTTCCTGGGTTGTCTGGTTGGGCCCAATCTAATTACATCAAACCTTAGAAACAGAGGACTCTAGTGAATTTTTCCATATAGTGAAAATGCACAACTCTCCCTTAATGCGTCTAGAAAGAAAGATTCGATCACCTAAGATTGGGATTTAACATTTTGACCTTGACAATCTTAAAACAATACACTGTGGTTTTTCTTTGTTTATTTTGTTTTCTTTTTTGGTTTTTCAAGGCAAGGTTTCTCTGTGGAGCAGCCCTAGCTGTCCTGGAACTTTGTAGAACAGGCTATCCTTGAATTCACAGAGATCTGCCTGTCTCTGCCTCTTGAGTGCTGAGACTAAAGGTGTGCTCCATCACCACCTGGCAAAATAATACACGTTTTAAAGCAACTACGTTTGTGGTGTTTTGTTATGTCACTGTGAGAAAATTATAGCAACCATTGTGGTCCAAGTATTGAATATCAAGTAACCAGGAACAGAAATAATGCAAGGATGTCTGATCTCTAAGCATTTGATTAGCTATCCTTTTTTTTTTCTTTGTTTGCTTGAGACAAATTCTGTGTGTACCCCTGGCTGTCCCTGAGATTGCTCTGTAGACCAGGTTGGCCTTGAACTCAGAGATTCCCCTCTGCCTCCCTAGTGCTGGGATAAAGGCATGTGCCACCACTCTCTGACTTTGATTAACTATCATAAGAAGATACTTATCAATTATAATTAAACAAGGACAGTATGTAAACATATTTATGTTAGAAAGATGATTCCATTCACAGAAATACATGATGAAATCAAATAAGAGCTTTAAATTTTTCTCTTTTAAGATAGGGAAATGTATTTTAGAGATGATTTGGTAAATAAACTCTAGGAATGTGTGAGGATGTTATGAATAGAAACAGAAAAACAGGCTATGGGTGGTGGGAATGAAAGAGAAAAGCCTTGAAGTTTATGTAGCAGTGCATAAATTTTATAAGCATGAAATTATCTCACAAAGCATGAAATAACTTTAAATGTACTGTAAGCAAGAGCTAAGAAATAAAATTACTGATGTTTTTGTAATTGCAGCTTTTACAATGGGAGAAAGGAAAAATGAATATGAAATGATAAAATATGAGATAGAATGGAATAGAGTTAGACTGAATTCAAGGTGTGATTATGAATACATGAATTTTAGATGTATTTCCTAGCTCTGTCTACTAACAGTCCTTAGAAATAATGATGACCAATTAGTGGTGAGAACAAGCAGATATTAGGTAGTAAAAATTTTTCTATTTTAAAAGATCTTCAGCCTCTTAGAGAAATGACTGATTACAAGTTTCAATTGGAAAAAAAACATTACAAATATAATATAAACATGGAATATTTTTTTAAGGACATAATTATAAGGCACTGTCTTTCTTTACAGAATAATGAATACCAATAAATGTAGAATGATTGAAAGACCGAAAATAATTGTTTTTTCATATCTTATTTAATATTAATTTGGGCTATTATGATTAATGAAAGTCCCTGGCAAAAAAGGAACCAGGGAAAATATAAAGATAAATAACACCAATGTTAGTAATAAAAAACATAACAAGATACTATAGATGTTTTAAAGTGTTAGAAGAACATTATTAGCACACTTACATAAGTAAAATTACAAACATAGATAAAATGCAGAAATTTACAATTTACCAAAACTGAAACAGAAAAAAGAATACCCAAGAATTAAAAAAAATATATTTTATTTTTAATTTTTTTACTTAGAAAATTGCTAGCCAAAAGAAATGCAGTAGATTATCAAATAGAGAAGAATAAAACAAATATTTTATGAGTATTTTCATGGATAAGAAAAATGGAAATATTTTAAGTAATCTAGAAAGTAAAGCATTATTTTACTACATAAAACTGAACAGGACTTGATAAGAATACAAAATATGCACTTATTTCATTTACAAATGCAGGTAAAAACTAACTCCTAATTATAGGATCCAATTTGTATTTAAAATGACAATTTAAAAGAACATTAATTTTATTCAAGGAAAGTAAGGTTAACTGAATATTTGTCAATTTAATTCTAATGTGATTTGACACAATGAAATTACTATAAATATATTAGCAAATGTAAAAATAACACTTAGTTAAGTGCCTTATGTCTAGATCAAAAGCCCAGTAAGATTAACAGGTAACTAGCAAAGCATTTGAAAAGTCATGGCAGTCAAGAGTCATTGGGAGAAACCAAGAGCCCTCTACTTCTGGTCTAATCATAAACTTTACAGGCAAGACATTTACCTATAGCTATGAATCCAAAGGAAATGCACACACACTTATCAAAATATATGTTCATCAATTATCACATCCAGGTTACATGCATTAGCCTTAAACAGCTCTCATGTATATTCTGAGCTAAATGCAGAAGTATAAAAAGAGCTATATAAAAACTAGAAGAACTCACTCTGTTTTATGAGTACCAGTACTAATGAGATTCAAAGTGGGTAATTTCACCCTTAGTTTTATAACTCATAGACTGTTCTCAGACTAGTGGCTCCTTGTAATACACACTCCTGTGAAGCCACAGGCAGGAGATAGCAAACTGCATTGCTTTATGTCCCCGTTTCCTTCCTGCTGACAATAAATCTGTGTTTCCCCCATAGTCTGTATCTCAGATTCTGCAACTGTAAGACTTGCACCAAAAGAATGTATTAATCATTACAATCAAAACTATAAAGAACAAATAGGTATCCTGAAATGTGAAGAATTTAAAAGTCAGAAAATACCAAATAATAAGAGTGAAGTGATGGAAGTTTCCATCTAATGCCAAGGGAGACTTTATTGGCACCTGCAGATTGATCTAGTAAAGCTGGATAGGGAAGATGGATGACTCACCAATTTCAGTCCTAGAGAGATGCCCTAAACAAATCCATCCATATGTGCTTTATTTATGTGTAAGAGTGTCCATGATGCCACAAAGAGGAGAAAGTGAAGGATAAATGTCCTTAGAAGCAAAACTTCCAAATACATTGTACATTCATAGAAACAAGTTTTGGAAGGGACACTGACTTCTTACATGGATATGGCTCATTCTCACTGCCAAGGTTTGTATGACAAAAAAGTAAGGGATATAAGGCTATGCAGAACATTACTAGAGTTATTTATAAAGGCAAAGACAGAATAAAAACCCACATACACTGTTCACAAATATGTATATAGGCTTCAAGCTACTTGAAAAAGCAAAGCAAGTAAGGGATTTGTGTAAACAGAGATTGAGGTTGTGGCTCAGTTGCCACCAAGTGAGGTTTCTAGAGTCTTAGAGTTAGTGAAATTTACACCTATTCATTCTGTTTCCTAATCCAGCCTGACTGTGTTGGGTTCAATTCACAAATACTGCATATTGGACATCACATAGTGGCCATGTCACAGGGTTCTAGAGATGACTTGGGTTATTTTGGGTTTATGACCATAAGCTGCATACCTCAGGTCACCCTCCACAGATCAGTGATAGAGATGCATAGGAAATACAGATTGGTTTATAATTATAAACAGAAATCCTCCAATGTGGACAAACCAGATTAAGCCCCCAAATATCGTAAGATTTTAGTTAATGAAATGTGAAAATTAACAATGACTTTCAACTAGATAAGATCTAGATTCATCTGGAACATGAGCCTCTGGACATTCTTACGAAGGCTTATGTAGATTAGATTAACTGATGTGGGAAGACCCACCTGAATAAGGTCCAGGGCTGAATCAACAGCAGAAAGTGAGATGAGCAAGAGCACTCGTCTTTCTCTGCTTCCTGACTCCAGGTTCCACGTGACCAACAACTGCAGGGACTTGATGCCATGGCTGCACAGCCCCATGGGAAAGCGAAATAATGCTTCAAACTGCAAGTTGACAGAAACCATTCCTTAAGTTGTTTCTCTCCTGTATTTTGTCATAGCAGTAAGGCAGGAAGCTACTATGGGAAATCTCATTGAAATAACAATATTCGTGAAGCTGGAGTTTCTCAGAATGTTGTGTTTCACTACAGAGTCAACACTGATGCTCCCCTTCTGATCACAGACTGAGGACAACTAATATTCTTCCTTTTGTGAGAGCAGGGAGCAAATGGAGAGTGGAGGATTCTCCAACGTCTGTCTTACAGGGGCGAGCTGGACCAATATTATTAGATAAAAAATAGCAACTGGTTTTCTCAATGCCTTGGGAGAAAGTAGTATAGATTAGAAGTAAAAATGTTGAGGACAAATATACAACAGTGCATTGGTGAAAGTAGGACTGTCATTTAATTGCTGTAATTTTACATGATACCTTTGCTCCTCCAAAGCCAAAACCACTCTCCATGGGCTTGCTATATCAGCTGTGCCTGAAGACGAGTGAAAGCAGACCTGACATTTGGTTTTTCACTATCACACAGAAAACCATTAAAGCAGCCCATGAAAGAGTCCTGGTTGCTATCTGCTGGACAGAGGTTAGACAGGCCAACCACTTGTCTCTCTGACAGATAGACAGGTACTACTGGGTCTGTGTGCACACATATCCATGTGTATGTGTGCTTGCAATACTCTCAACAGGCTTAATGATTTACAAAAGATAAGTGGCATGTTTTATTCCTGCTATGTTCAGTAATAGAGAAAACCTTTGTTTAGCTTGTTTAGCTTTTAGTATGAGATTTACTTCTACTTTTGCAGTGCCTTTATGATTTTGACATGGCTTCATTTTGTTTCATAAAGTTATGCTAATTTTATGTTAATATGAAAATAGATTTATTTGAACATGATACTCTGTATTGTCAGATATCTGTTAAGCCTTCATTATTTGTAGGGGTTTTTGTGGGTATGCTTTCTGTCATGGGATGTTTATACGATTCTTGCTTCAAAGGTTTTGAGGTTTAAGAACAAATTATCACATTGTTCCTCTTTTCCTTCTCATGAACTGCACTAAGGGCTGTGTGCATAAATAAATAAAACGTGTAATTAATTCAGACGCATTTGTGTTGAGGCATGGATTTCTGGCTGACTCTGCTAACAATTAAGGAACAGAGCATGACCAGCTCTCACTGTTTATCAATGTAGTGTTAAATAAGATTATTACCACATGTTAATGCCAGAAACTCATCCAGCCTCACGGTCTCTTAGTCACATGTAACACTTAGAAATGTTTACATAAAAATCACATGAATTTTATTACTGAAAATTCTTATATATTTACGTAATCAAAGATGTCTGTTATTTTCTTGATTAAATGATCAAGAACTACATCATGAGATTTTTCCTTTAAATAAATTCTTTGACACCAAAAGAAAGGTTTTATTTTTCTCTTCTAGAAGGAAACTACATCTATTAGTTAAATGCTTGAGTTATCATTTCCTAATGTAATTTGGTAGATATGTGTTTTTTTTTTTTACTTTTGTGTTTTACTTGTATTTATTTAAAAGCAAGGCATATATAAGAAAATATTCTAAGAATATTGTCACAAGTGATCATTGGTATTGGATAAATAATCAGTATGATCTTCAGTGGGGAAGACTTATTTCTCCTACTCCCAGAATTCCTCAGTTGGCTGTAGTTCTTCATGTTAGGGTTGGAGCTTTTTGGGTTTTCCTCCTATCCACATTTATTTTCCTTGTTCAGATCATGTTTAGGTATTAATTATAGTGAGACTTCATGAATGGCTTCTGACATTCCTAAGACACACAGTCTCATAGTAAGCTCTTTATTCTTCTGAATATTAAAATCTTTCTGATGCCACTTCAGCAACAAACCTTGATCCTTAGATTCAGTAGTTGTATTAGAAAATTATAGTTGTATTCATTGTATTTCTGTATGTAAGGATACATATGTAAGAACAATTAATGAAAACCGCAGGCCATGAATTTGAAAGAAAATCAAGGAAAAATATGTTGGTGGGTTTTTGGAGAGGAAAGGAAAGGTGTGAATGATATAATTGTATTATAATCTCAAAAAATAAAGGAAACAGTTTGTAAAAGATATTATTACAAATGTCAGAGATTTCATTACATTTTAAAAACAGAGGAAACTGCAAATAGGCATACCTCTGTATATAACACAGAACAATGTACTGGAGCACAAACAGTCCACATGAGCAGACCAAAGATAATGATCACCTCTAAATCCCCAGAGCTGGACTTGACAGCCACAGACAAATGTCTGTTCCCATGGGACAATGTGATCCTTATTCAAATTTGTATTTTCTGACCTTGATTTTATGTGTAAACAGAATGCACACATACTTAGCTAACCATTATGTGTGTCTTTGAGGTCATTTCTAGATAAGCTCATGTTTTTCCAGTAGTCTGAGTAGGGTACATTGCTCTCCCTGGTATGTGTGGAAATCAGCCAGTCAGAGCAAGGACTTAATAGAGCCAAGATGTCTATCAGAAGGGAATTGCTCCTCCTTATCTATTTTAGATTGAATGCTGAGCTTCCACACTTAAGCCAGGGCCTATACCATTGGTTCTCTTGCTTTTCAGGCCTGTTGGCTTGAATGGAAACTTTAGATTCAAAAGTCTTATGTCTCCAGCTTATACACAAGAGATCTCTGGAATTCCCTGCTTTCTTTATCATGTAAACTGTTGCCTATAAAATTGTTGTATAGATAGATAGATGGAGAGGTATATGGATACATGAATAATACATGGATGACAGATGACAGAATAATAGTGGATGGTATACATAGTAGATGATACATTGATAAATGATTGCTAAATAATAGAATCAATAGATGATAGACGCACAGATTATAGAATAGATGATTGATAGATAAGTATTGATTCTAAATGATAGATAAATAGATGCTGGATACTATATAGATGATAGGTGTGTGGGAATCAGATCCTATTTATTTTTTTATTTTTTCTTGATGACTCAACTACTTGAGTTGTCACCTATTTAACCTTTGATTAAACTCACAAAATGTGAAGAAATGTCTTGAATGATACATGATACATTACTATTTCTTTAAAAATGCTTTTTTAAAAATACCCTTTTTGATGTGCCTTTGCAGGGGTATATGTTTAAGAAAAGAATCATTCTCCTTCTACTCTCCCTTCTCCTTTTCATTTCTCCATTTTTCTCCATTCCTCCTTCCTTTCCTCTATCCTTCCCTCTTTCCCTTAAATTCTTCATTGAATTATCCCTTTTCTAAAGTAGCCTAACAGAGGCAGTTCACTGTTCTCATAAGGGATACACACATAACAGGAATTTAAAACATAAAGGTAAAATACTCAACACTATATTTTCTCTCCGTTATAACTTTCACACCACTAACATCACATGATGAGAGTAGTAGTACATCCAATATTACTCTAGAATCCAGTAGCTGACATTTATTCTTGTATGCATCATGTTTTAATCAAATAAAACTCAGTGGGAAAAGTACTATGTAGACTCCAGAATAGATATACTTGAAAAGGCAATAAATGTGCACATTAGTGAAGATTTAGAGCAATAGGCATACCTATGTGCTCATGGTAGGAGTACAGATGGCTACTTTAGAAAGTAATATACTATTGTTTGTGAGAGTCAAACACAGGAAGATCCTACAAACAAAAGAAACAGCTAAAAGAAGTGTTGGCACATTCCACCAAGGCACATGGGAAATTTCCTACAGCAACATTATTTGTCGTAGCACAAAGCAAATGACAACTCAATGTTCACCAATCATAGAAGGGATAAGAAAGTTGCTGTAGATGCACACCTTTTAATAATTTCAAAGTAACGAAAGTTTGAGCTGTAAAGGTAGATCAGCAGTTAATGTTTGGTCTGTCTTTCCAGAGGATTCAAGTCTAGTTCCCAGAACCTCTGTTTGGTTACTGTAGCTCCACCTTCAGAGGCTCTAATGTCTTTGACCTACGTGGGAACTCACTTAAGTGCACAAACCAACATATATATATATATATATATATATATATATATATATAATTAAATTAAATATATAATTAAATAAAATTTAATCTTAAAATAACAAAAGTTAAGGTGAATTATGAATTATGTTTTCTATTGTTGTGATAAAACACCATGACTAGCCAGGCGGTGGTGCCTCACTCCTTTAATCCCAGCATTCAGGAGGCAGAGGCAGGCGGATCTCTGTGATTTCAAGGCCAGCCTGGTCTACAGAGCAAGATCCAGGACAGGAACCAAAACTACACAGAGAAACCCTGTCTCCAAAAATCAAAAAACAAACAAACAAAAACAAAATAACACCACAACTAAGGCAATTTGTAAAATGACGTATTTAATTGAACCTACAGTTCCAGACAGTTAGAGTCTGTCATGGTGGAGTGAAAACATGGCAACAGGAACAGCTGAGTGTTCACACCTTAAACAACAGCAGAGAGCACATGGGGAAGGGCACAGGTCTTTTGAAATCTCAGATCCTATGCCCAGTGTTACAGGTCCTCCATGAATGCCACACCTCCTAAACTTTCCCAAACAGTTCCACCAACTGAGGACCAAGTATACAAATGTATGGACCTATGGGGCCATTCTCATTCAGGACAGTAGCTACCTGCATCATAATGTTAGTAGAGAAGCTAGAGAACACATGTATATGGTTTTATATAAACAGTTATCAAAAAGAGACCAAATATAACTTTAAAAGGTAGGGTATGGCTACGTTCTGACAGGGGAGGAGCAATGATTTGTAAGGAACAAAGGAGGATTCTGGACACCTAGAGATGATTTGGTTAGTATAGTTTTTATTGAACAATCATGAAGACCTTAATTTGATCCTGAAAACCCGTGCAAAAAGATGGGCATGATTGTATGTGGTTGTGTTGTCGAATTTTCACAGTGGGAGAGGGATCACACCATGTTTAGCCTCCCTTATAGGTCTCAATGACAAGCCACAGTTCAATTCTACCAAATTTCCCACTGGGAAACCATTGACTTTATTGGGCTTATTTACAGAGTATGGATAAGGGTTTCTAGCAGAAATGTGGCTGACTTTTAAATAGCTGCACTGATCGTACTGATCAATATTCACCAAGCACCAGTGATGGTTTCTCCAAAGCAACAGTCCTTCCTCCTCAATCCATATACTGCACCCCATCCCTGACACCCAGGGTCCACTACAACTAGGAAAGAACTGAATACGACTGGCTGGGAAGAATAACTGGATACTCAGGTGAGGGTAAAATGACCCTCTCTACCTTGTCCTTCTATGAGGAAATGTCAACAGTCAATAAGTCCATCTGTGATGATCTTTTGGAAGCCAGCTAATGTTATAAATATCATATTTTTTCCACACAGATGATAGTACACACAATATCATGTAATCCCAGAGCTGGGGAAGTAGACACAGGCAGATAGCTGGGGCTCTGGGGTCAGTCAGCCTAGGCTACTCTGTAAGCTCCAAACCAAGGCAAGACTGTATCACAAATATAGGTGAGTAACAATATCACAGGCTGTCTTTTTGCATGTGCATGCATATGTACATATGTACACATACAAATACACACACACACACAAAGATAATCTGATCAATTAAATTAATTTATTAGTCAATGTAAGGGGAAATCTGAAATCTAGAAAGAGTCCACTTCTAACCTAAGGTTTGGTACTGTGACAGCCCACGGCAGTGAAGGGGCAGACAAACTGACTTATGCTGGAAGTCCCAGTATACCTTCCCTGGGCCCTGTTGTCAGGTCTTCAGTTCCATTCTTATCCAGTCTTTGGAGACAGGTTTCTATCACACTCCTGCATTGAATAGAATTCTTTCCAGCTTGTACTTTGTAGACACTTGCTCTCTTAGCATCTTTATTCATCTTCTTTACAAATCTTAATGTCTTTGACAAGGAGTGTAATTCTAGGTTTAAAATTGCTTTCCTTCAGAATTTCAAGGAGTAATCCCATATCTAGCTCTGTTATTCACATGTTTGCATGTGTTCTCTTTTCCCCCCATTTATCTTCTCTCTCTCTCTCTGTCTCTCTGTCTCTGTCTCTGTCTCTCTCTGTCTCTGTCTCTCTCTCTTTCTCTCTCTCTCTTTCTCTTCTCTATCTTTCTCTCTTTGTATCTGTCTCTCTGTGTATGTGCCTATCTTTCTCTTGGTGTCTATCTGTCTCACTCTCTCATTGCCACACACACACACACACACACACACACACACACACAAACACACACACACAAACACACACACACACACACACACACACTACAGCACTTCTATCATAACATTCTCTCACTAAGATACTCCATGTGCTCTCCTTGGTGCATATTTTCTTTACTGTAGAAAATTGTAAGCCAAGTTTCTTGACTGCAAGGCATTCTTGTTCATCTTTGGACCCAGTATAATTATCATAAGCATCCTGGTAAGTAACCAGAAATTTCTTGGACAAAGGTGGGTGTAGTGGGTAGCTGTTCCAGCTTTGACCTTGAAACACTGCCCCTAGTGTGGCAGCAAGTAACTGCCACACCTGCCCTGAGTTGTGGCCAAGATGAGACCCCTTAAGACCAGAGATGCATATGTGCTTGCTCTCTTGACTCCTCATGATCCTGGATGCTGGATTACAAACCAAATCAGAATTCTCCAGAGACCCATGCTGGACTACACCTTATCTCTCCCAGGTCTTGTAACTGCCCTTGTAACTTGTGGCTGTAAGTTACCCCTGAAATAAACCTCTATTAAATACTACATAAACTATGTGGAATTGCTTCGTTATTTGCTGATATACACATATTTGAAGAAATAATCAGAAAAACATCCCTGAAAGTATTTTAGCATTCTTTTACAAATGGGTGTTGCCTGTCTCCCTCTTCCTTCCTTCCCTTCCTCCTTCCCTTGGTGAATTGCTCTGGATGCTTGAGGGAGTTGTATATGGGGACTTGCAAGAGATTGAAATGTCACTACAACAATTTCAATCATGTTTCAGTTTCACAATTCTAGATGAAATTTATAAGAATGCCTCTGTATGTGGTCAGTTATTTTCTTTCTGGGAACTCTTATTACCCTAAATCCCTTATTGCCAGATCACACTATGTCCACAGAGACTTGAGCAAGACATGTCCTCAGTGGCCTTTGTTGACTCATCTCTCTCCCTTTCTTGCTTGTAATTTTCAAGAATAACTGTAGAATATGTTGGGAAACCAATGCTCTGAGATAAGATGAAAGCTTGCTGGAACACCCTGGCTCTTTTCTTGTTCCTTCCAAAGTACAATGCCCTACAATTCATTACCCCTAAATCTCAAAGTCTTCCAGAGTATAAATACACAGACTGGAATACTTCTGTAATCCAGCAGCTATGGTGTGGCACAGACCAAGACATCATCACCCACAGAAAAGTTCCTGAGCCTTGAGGGGCTGGCTGGTCACGAATCTTGGTCTTTCCCTTACTTTTGCTGCCATCTTTTAACAACAAAGTCACTGCCTTTAACTTGTTGTGTGAGCAGTCTGCCTTTTGAGATTCATGCGTGAGGTACAAATTGCAGACTGATGAGTGGTGCATGGTGAGCCTACTTCACAACAGGAGAGACTAATTGCACCGAAGCCAGTCATCATTAGTCTCCCTCTGAGCTGTGTATGACAGCAAAGCCTTAGGGGCTGTGGGATGTCCTCAACAAAGCATTTCACATCAATGAAGAAAGCTTTATCCCCACAGTTCTTTCAAATAATATTATCACTTTCAAACTCTGACTGCTTCCTGGGGCATCCCAGAAGTGTCCCAGCTTTATAACCTTGATTATGCAAGCATCGTATTTAAATTTTTGCATACCTAAACAACAGAATTCTAAGCAAATGTTCTTAGTCAGCTAATCCAGTCCTCACACAACTTAACATTCTTCTATTCCTCTTACTTGACATCTCTACCTCCAGCCTGTTGGTCTATAGCATCATTATGGACTGAACATTTTTCAAGGTCTTTGCCTACTGTGGAAGCTCCTACTAATGAAGGAACATTTTCAGGGTCTGTTCCTATTTCCCTATTTGGGCTTGAAGTAATTTAAATATAACCATTATTGTTAAGACAGTAGTAGAAGGTGGTGGATGTAGGTATTTGCTCTTGGAAATAGAGTGGTAACCATACACAGGGTGCTCTTTTTCTGAGAAAAGCTGGTGTCTTGACTTTACAGACTCTTCAGTGACTAAGTGTTCTCTTGTGACATCAAATAAGAAGAAGCCATCCCTTCTGTAATCTCATAGTCTACAATTGCCTCTTTCAATCATAACAAAGCCAATCCTCAAGTCTTGTGTTTATCCTTAGCTCTGAGACTTCAAAGGATGAAGGACTCGTTCAAACATGTTCCAGAGGGTTCTGATTTCTCTGTACTATCAATCAGATATCTCCAATTTTCACATTTCTCAGTTCCTTGGGAACTTGGACCATAAAAAGGAAAGGAATGGTTGAATCCATCTTCTCAGGACATATAGATGCTACCTGACAAATTGTTGCAGGCCATGGCACTTATCTAACCATGTGCTGCTCCTGACTCTAATTTCTATTGTACTATGCTATAGCTGGGCATCTGTGTCCCCACATAATCAATATTTTTCAAACATGAGATCATTCACTCAAAGAGTATCCTAACAGTCTACTTCTTTTGACTTCTTTTAGTGCCAGTCAACAAACTACTCAGGGATTTGGTAAAAGGACATACAGTGTGCTGTATGTGGAAATTTGGGGAAAAATGGAAACATTTGTGTTGTTATCAATAGGTGGAGGAAAAAAATCAAGGGCTATAAGACCAAGACTAATTAGACTGGGTAGAATAGTTCATTTCATACCAAGCTGGGAAGGGTGGGAAAGAATGGTTTTAAAGGAAGAAGAATAGAGACACAAAGAGAGGAATGGGGTGACCATAATGTGCAGATTCCTAATAGAAACTTGACTTTCCTTATTTTCCTTTCCTTCTTCTTATGATCCTGCTTGGCAAAGAATGAAGAAATCTGTTGATGTAAGTATAGATCAACCTTGAGGCACAGAGCTGGGTGGGAAAGAAGAATGAATGGCAAGCAGTATTGGATTGATCCAGTTACTTAATAGCACTGAGAACAATTAACCCCTTGTCCATCTTCATTCAGAGTCATTTATGTTTGCATGTTATTATTTCTCAAAATGAGGAGTATGAGGGGCATCACTGATACAGTTATGTAGATTGTCTTTCCAAGGAGCTTGTAGCAGAAAAACCTAAGGTTCAGAGTGTAATTATCAGTAACACATCTGCCTGATTACGTATGTGAGAAAGATATAATTGTGGAACATCTCATCCTGTTTCAAAATGTGTGACAGTCGTACTTTAGATTCTCTCTGTTTGCACTAGCCTACTCTCCTCTTGCATCTCCCTAGATTTCTGATTATAAAGATAGTGTCAATGCTCTTTGCTTAGAGTCTTCCCTGAATTATGATACAGATGGAAACTGGAAAGTTTTATTTTTCATATACTTAGAAATATTCCTGTTTTTCTTGTAACTACTATTCTACCTTCATAATTTCATATATACATATTTCTATTCTCCAAAGTCTATTTCCTAAGTATATAACTTAGTTAATTCCTGGCCATCTTTAAGTCACAGATCCTCACTGACATCACCTCAACTGAGATAAGTTGATCTTCTATTACACTAGGTAATTACTCCTTTTGCACACTTAAAAGAAGGCATATGAACAGTGTTCTGTGGTCTTGTTGCATTACATAGTTTGTCATTGTCTATGTTTTAGGTCATCGTTTTGGTTTTCCCATTAACTTTATATAGACACACAGCTCCTCTCTTATCACAGCCTGGCAAACTGGAGAGTCAATATTATTCTTTCATCAACTGATATGTCTCCATGGCTCATTTGTAACATCATCTATGTTTTTGGCCTTTCTCCCCTGACCTCAGGATTGAGATTCTTGGGAAGAACAATGACATGAAATCTTGATAGAGCCATGTTGTTTAAGAAAGTGGGGAGAATTTGGTGATGGAGTTCAATCCTGTTCTGTCTCTTTACTCAAAGAACAGTTTAAATCACATATATTTTATGTCATCTTAAGGTATGATTTAATTTATGTTTGAGGATCTGTGTAGTCTTTGGATAGATTTTTAACAAACTTAGGATCCATTGTCTCAGGTTTATCTTTGGTGACACGGAGTGTTCACTGGCTGTCAGGCACTGGCTGCTGGTGCACCTTTCATCACACAGGTGACTCACATGCGCTTAATACTCTAATTTCTTTCTTTTTTTTTCTCACAGCTATGAAATTAGTAGCCATCATTCTCAGGTAATCTTAGTTAACTTAACGTGTATGTGAGTGTCTAGAATCTCTTTCTTGAAGTAGGTGGAAACTTTCTTAGAAGCTATTTTTACTTAAGTTTAGTTCGTTTCAATTTTGTCTGCACTGTAAGGGATACTATATCAAAGAACAATAGTGCTCAACATGTTTGCCCAGGGCATTGGTCTCATGGAAGCTAGACCTCTGGACTTTCTTCTTAGAACCTATCCATCTGACTTTTATCAGGTGTGCTTGGTACCTAGCTAAAAGCCTTTTTGTTGCTCATTCTTTGTACATTCTCACTGAAATATATTGGGGCCACTTCAAGTTTTTACCATGGCTCCTTCATCTTTACTACCTACCATGAGCTAGATCATGTATCAGTGTGTTACAAGGAAGTTGAGAACAGATGAAGTAGAAGAAGGGACAATTGTGAAGAATAAAGCAGATTACTGAAAACATGATGGGAACAGAATAGGTAATAGACAAATATGATTGAAATATATTATGTGCTTATATGAAAATCCCATGTTGAAACTCTTTACTACGTATAATTATGATGTTTGAATGAGAATAGTTGTCATAGGCTCTTATACTAAAATAATTCGTCCACAGTTGGTAGAATTGTTTGGGAAGAACTTGGAAGCATGGTCTTGTTGGAAGAAATGTGTCACTAGGGGTAGGCTTTGAGGTTTCAAAAGCCTGTACCATTCCCAGTTAGCTCTCAGCCACTGCTCCAGTACTTGCCTATCTGGTGCCATGCTCCCCAACATAATGGTCATGAATTCATCCTCTGGAACTTTATGCTCCTTTTAAATTCTTTCTTATATAATTTGCCATGGTCATAGTGTTTTCATAACAGTAAAAAATATGACTAATACAATAATTAATGTATGTCAATAAAAACATTAAAAGGTAAACACTTGGGCATCTTAGAACCACTATTACTTTGGACTGGATTGTGGATGCTATGGGTCACTATCTTCTCTCTGAGTTCTAGAGTTTGAAAGCTATGTAGAGATTTGATCATTATTCAACGGACTGGGAAGTCCATTGTAGCTGTACTCAAGTTACAAACTCAGTTTGTTTTTTGTTTTTTGTTTTTTTTTTATCTGAGTGCATAGCTGCTTAATGTTGCTTGACTGGGTCATTGATCATGACATAGGAGTTTACATTTTCTTGTAAACACATAATGGGAGTACCAGTGAAATAGAAACACTAAAACATCATTTTTCAGCACAGCTAAGTGTGAATACTAAGTAATATCCACTAATGGTTCCTGATTGAGTGTATTACAGGGGGTTGAAGGCCAAGGCACTAATCCAACTTTAAGGCTTGGACAGCTTTGGAGCTTTTAAAGAGACTGTGAACAGATTTTTTTTCCTCATTCTTTTTTGGTTTGGGTTTTGAAAAGTAGCATTCTAGGTATACTACAAGAGATAATAAAATGAACTCTAAAATCTGTTTGCATATAGATTAGTGACAACCGCTTGCTTTACTAATAAGGATGAGCTTTGAGTGAAAAAGGATTCTGTTGTAATTTCATGTATACATTATTCATCTAAACCATCATTGTAGATATGAGTCATTTATAATGTGTTTTCAGAGTTATAGATAACAGAGGAAATTCAGTTTGTAATGCAGTGATAGTTTTCTTTTTAAAAATTTCCCCAAAAGATTTTTTTAAACCTAGGAATAATTGTGTCTTACCAATTTTAAGATAAATGAACATTATGAAGGAATTTTATATTCTCTCCAGGAAGGAAGAGGGATTCATAGATTCAGGAAATTCCGGAAAGTAGCAATATTCACAAAGCCCCTGTAGATGGCTGTGGAAGCAGTAACCATACGTTGAGCAGCAGGGTATATTCTCACTTCCATAGGTACAGCATGTTCAGAGAGATCCCAAGAAGCAGTTTTCATGAGTCATCATCCATGCTGGGATGGATTTTTGGTGAAGCAGCTGTTTTTGAGTTATCCATGCACCTAAAAGGAAGTCCAATGAATTCATTAATCTGCTAATTCAGACCTTGGTATAGTCACTGCTTTGTTCTGTTGTTGGTTCTGTGTCTGAGGTGAGTAGATATTTGCTTGCGTCTCCCTCACTAAAATTCTTACATTATAATGAGAATCATCTAGAATATGTCATATGTTTTCTTATACAGTGTATAGCACTTACTGAGATTTTATACATTTACTTTTCACTGATTATTCTGGATATTTCTTATGCTCTTTCCCTTCAAAAATGCTTTTCCTTTCTAGAGAGTACAAAGTTTCATGTTCTTGGCCCCTATTACTCAACACATGTTTTGAAAAAAAAATATTGATTGCTTCTTTCCCTTGAATCTTGCATGCCACCTTCTGTTACCAAAAAAAGCTGGTCCTCAGGGAGGAGGCTTTTAGGTCAGTTCCAGCTCAGGGGCCTCTTAGCCCTGTTTTTAAAGTGCACATGGCTACAATAGGGACTTAGCTTCCACTTAGGGTGCAGGGGTTAACCAAAGACAGTAGTGATAGTTTGTAATGTTTGAGGAGTCTCTTGCACAACCCTTACCAACAACTCAAAAGAGGAATTCTTATATGGGTTTTTGTTAGATGGCCTTTGGCTCTTAGAAGGGTAATTGTTGGCCCAGATGAAAAATTTCATTTACTTTATATGTGTATATTTATATACTGACTCACATATATTTGAAATAGTTTTAGATAAGTAACTAATAATAGGATTTCTTATGACTTCTTCAGGCATCCTTATTATTATTGTGTGTTCCTCCATCCTTTTTATTTATTTATCTCCCCTGTTGCCTAATTATACAACTCCCATTTTCCCTATCGGATTACCTGAACCCTGTTGTTCCTTCTTTATTGCTCCTCCACCAACAACAACCAACATTGCAATGGCCCCCTTTTATTACCCTGGTTTCTGCAGTTATTCCAGGTTATATATTCACTATAAGGTTTACAAGAGGAGACTGCTGGAGCCACACTGAGGCCAAAGAACAAAGCTTTATTGAGGCACTACCTGCCAGACTGTCTACAGGAGAAGGGAGGAGAGCCCCCACCAAAAGGAAAATTTGGATTTTATATGGTGGTTTAAGTTCGGTGGGAGAGTGGTGGGAGAGCATTAGTAGAAAAGGAAATCCTGCAAGCTGCTGTTGTAAGCCACTTTTTTTTTACAAGTGGATTTCTGGTCATTAAGATATCAGAATTCTGTGGTCAAGGTGCTATGTTGAGATAAGGGTCAGCTGACTTCTGAGATGTGCAGAATGTTCAGTTTCCATTTTCCCAAAGGGGCTAGTTCCCTCATGGGTTATCCCTCTTGGTGTCTTAGGTAACTCAGTCTTGGCCAGGGACTTCACATCTGAAGGTATGGAGCTGGAAGCCTCAGATGAGTGAGAACACATGTGATTGTTGTCTTTGGCGTTCTGGGTTACCTTACCCAATATGATCTTTTCTAGTTCCCTTCATTTACCTAAGGAGTTTATGATTTCATTTCTCTTAGTAGCTGAATAGTATCTAAAGCTGTGTATATCCTACCCAACTGTGACACTTATGAACCACAACAATGATCAACAAGGCATGATAACCCTAAGGGTACAGTGATATGTATACTTTGGTGGTAACCAACAGTTCTCTCTAACTGGACTCATCAAGAGGGAAATCGTCAACCTATCCAACTACCCAGAGCCAGTAAAGTAGAAGGAGAACCTACAACTGCTACTTTACTAAACCATTAGAATCAAATACTTGTCCTTATACCCACAATAAGTATATTCATTACCCATCAGCAAGGAAATTTCTCTTTGAAATAGACAGAGACCAGTCTAGAAAATCACAGCAAATTAAAATGAAGATTTGTGAAGCCCAGTCTCAAGGACTATATCTACAACACAACTCCTGTAACTAATTCTCAGAGACCATTTTGAAATGGGGCATATTACAAGGCTCAAAGGGCCATGGAGTTTTCTGCGAGATTGTGTCCCCTAGAAATGTTAAAATCTAGACCAATAAACTCTTACCAACATGCATCTTAAACATGAGCTGAACAAGAAAGAACAACAATGGCATGCTAATGGAGACAGGGAAAATCCCATTCATTTATGGCCTCCTCCATGCAACTAAAAAATGCTGAGGGAGGGAGAAATAGTCTTCCCCAGGAAAACACACACCAACTGTTTACCCAATACCAAGTGGTCAGCCATGAAAACATACAAAAGATAACATTATATAGACTGAACAAGTTATATTTATGTATTTATGGATATATATGTGTTACATACATATATCATGTAATAACAGTTAACAACAATGACTTTAAACAGGCAATGTATTTGAAAGATAGAAAGGAAGAATGTACAGGAGGGTTTAGAGGGAGAAAAGGGAAAGAGGAAATGATGTATTTATATTATAATCTAAAAAAGAAAAAATACAAAAAACAGACAAAAAAATATAACCACTGAATTCAGGGGCCCTGGCTAATAGGGAACATAACCCATGTTTACAAATTGTCTATCCTTCAGTACTTTGTAAGCTAGGCAAAATTCACACTTTGGCCATAGTGTGCCAATCAGGCCAAGCCTCAGTATAGAGACCTCACAATTGTTCCTATTATTTTAGGCAAGCTAAATGTCTCATACTGCATGATTCTCTGAGTTCTGTCTTCCTCCAGCTTCATTCAACCCTTTCTCCTTAGTTGTAGGGAACTCAGTGTGACTCTTATAAGGACCCTTGTTGCTTTAATTTCTCTGAAGTTCGCTTCTGCTCTTTGCAAACAAAGCGTTGCATCCATTTTAGCTGACTTCCTTAAAGTTGGTTAAACATTAACTATGATTTTTATCATGTGTTATATAGATAATAAAATATAGATAAAATAAATTATGTTTCATAACATTTGGCATAAATTTATAAACATTACTTAAAATTAGCTGTTCTACTTTATTTTCTACATCTGCCAATAGGACCTTCACATTTCTTTCATGTGGTGCTACATACAGTTGGCTCAAACTTATACTTTATGTTATGTGTTTTTATTAATTTTACTTCACTTTGTCAGTGCTATTTATTGTTGTGTAGCAATTTCCTCTTGGTTAAACATTCCCTCCTGGAGGGAGATCCATGAGATTCAGAAAATGAATAATCTTCACAAATCTTGGAAAACTGAAATTTACCAGATTATCTGGGACCCTTCTCAAGGTTACACCATTGGTAAACAATTTCTGGGTAGCGTAGACCGATCTGTGCAGATTCCTGCAAGTTGTGCAATGAGCCTCAGGGATGCAATTGTCATAAGTTGTCACTTGTGCTGGGTGGACTTTTCAGTGACGCAGTTGCCTGTGAGTCATTCATGCACCTGTAAATGACTACTCTACTATATTCCTGTAAATAACTCTAATAACATCCTTCGTCCATCAAGTTTGATGTCGGTGAAGTTATTTCTCTGCTCTGTCATCAGTGACCTACTTGGTGCAAAGAGATATTTATTCCTGTTGCTCCAAGAAAAAAAAAAATCAGACAACACTCATAATATGGGGAAAGACTTGAGTTAGATCACATGTCAGCAAACCACAGAACTCTATGGTCTCTTCATACCTGCTTTATCTGTTGAGCCGTGTTGTATTCATTCCAGAGTTAAAAATGTTTTTATATGTGACTCCCCTAAAAGATCACTTTTATGTACAAGAATAGTCTTCAGCATTGAAACACTGTTATTATCTCAGTTAAATATGATGAAAAATAGGTGTTATCCAATTTCTTATACCAGCACATGGAGGTGTTGAATGGTCTAAAAGAGAATTACTATAATAGAGGGAGGATATAACCAGAATAGTATATTATCCATCAAGAAATAATACATCTTTTCCTTTTCCATCCAACCTGACATCCCCAAGCACCTTTTCCCTGCACATATTTGACTCATGATAGAAATATCCATGGAAACAGCAATAATAGTAAAAAGGTGACAATGAGTGCTGTATTCTGTTAGACCCGTCAATAATGTAGCAGTGACTCAGTACATGAAGACTTAATTAATCAAAACTTATGAGCACCCTTCCCCCTTAGGAAAGCTATAAGTTCCTCATAAACCATCCCTTTCACATAGTCTCTAGGCATCTATTACTCATTTTTGTAATCAATAGAATATTCACAATTAGAATGTATAAACAATCTTCTAAAATATATACATGGTAAATTTAGACATTCTCTGTGTTTGTTGCTTCAGTGACACATGCTGAGTGACATAATATATCTATATCAATATCATGTAACTATTTAGTCCATTCTCCAGATGTTGGAAAGAGTAAAGAAGACTGATTCAAGGTTACATTGGGAATCTGGTATATTACAGAGCTGGGCTAAGCACACTAGAACATACTGCCACCTTACTCATAAGTCTAATTCAGAATTTCTTAGCAAGCAAACACATGAATCTTCACATCCATGTTGAAACACACAGAAGAGCTTAGTTTTAGAACAGTTTTATCCTCAGAAATTTTTTTGTGTTCATCACAGTTTATCATTTTTTACATAAATAAGGTAAAATAGAAAAATTGTGAAACATTGATATTGTGAGAAGATGTACAGTTTTACTATAGCTAGTATGCAAACTAGAATGTAAATATTCCATAAGGTAAACACAGAACATTTTGAATGAATTATTGTAGCTTACAATCAACCAGGAAATTTAAAATGAAACATTCAAAACGTAGCTACAATTCTAGATATGCATTATCCAAATTGTGAGTATAAGAAGTGTAAAATTAGAGATTAATTGCATTTTATAATCTTATCCTCTTTGAAAATGTAGAACCCATTAGGAATATTAATGCATAGCATTTGGTTTGTGTATTTACATAAATTTGCATACTCATACTCTTTCTATCTATATACAAATATGTGTATGAGAAAGAAGGAGAAAAAGACAGACTTTGCCAAAAACTCTATGTTTAGGAACATTTCTTCCAAATCCTGAACATCCTGATGACTATGTAATAACATAAATTGTTTCCTCTAATAAAAAACATACTATTTTAAGTTTTTAATAATTTTGTCTGTTAATATATTTGGAGAAATGCATGCCTATTTCAAGAGGAAGTTAATTGTAGGATACCTAATCTCATACCACACTGGATAGATAGGATGCACACTCCCCAAGGAAGATCTTCTAATGCCATATTCTAATGCTGTGCAGCTACAGCACCTCCCTGTGGACGTGCAGCTCCTGATGATCTACAGCTTCATTTCTGGAAAGCAGGAATGAAGGGAATCAGGAATGGAACAACTGGGTATTTGCTACTGAAGTATTCTAAATCCCTGGAGTACTTCATATATTCAAGTCCAACAAAAGTTGTAATGATTCTATTTCTTGAATGAAGCAAGAGTTCTCATGCTTTTTCAATCACTGCTCCTTTTAAAAGGCTTCTAGAAAACTCTAGTGTTCTGTGGTGTATTGTCTTACATTGAAATCTACATGAAGATATGAAGACGGCCATAATTCTCTTTGTGTTCATGCTCCATCCCTGAAATTAATAGTGCACAGAACCACAGTACACAAAAGCATCCACAGTAAACTCTGAGAAACTGAAATTGGAGTCACATAGCTCACTGCTTCAGTGAAGGACATGATCATTTAGTAAACAGTGGGCATCATATGTTTGGAGACTGCTGTACATTCTGACTTTGAGAAAACAAAGTCTTCAGAGCACTTGAGAAGTCTGGCAGTGTTGATTACAAATGAAGTCTTTAAACACTGATGCTCAGAGTGCCCTGCTGAGTGGAAATGGAGGCTGTGGTCAAGATTTGTGTCCAAATCTGCTAAGATTAATGGAGTGAATTACCATTTTGCTCCAAAGGAATGTTTGGACATCAGTGAAAAATGAGTCTAAACAAAACTGAATGTCCACATTCTAGCATTATATTAAAGATGTAAATTGTGTGAAATCTTTCCAGACTTTGGAATTACTTTGTGTTGTTAATGCCATTTGGGTGACATGTGTTCATTAGTATATGAAAATACTATGAAATAAAGTTTTCATTGAGTATTAGAACTGCTTAAAACTTCCTTAAGTATAGATCATGAAAGATTTCTTCATAGCTACTAACAAACATTAAATAATGAGAAATAACCCAAAATAGATGAAGAGAATCAGCATTCATCAAGGTGTGACAGTGCCAGTCACCAGATTTGTTCATTGACAGGTTACCTCATATTTACTGTTTTTCCAAATGAAAATATGGGATAAGAATCATTGGTTTCACTTTTTAAATAATGGTTAAGTTTCAAAAATTAAGGATTTGTTGTTAAACAAGAAGTGAGTTTTGATAGAAACAAAAAAAGACTTTGTCTCTGAAAGTGAAGATCAAAGGATTCTTCCTTGTTAAGGACTTTTCTAAATATCTTGGTCTTAAGTGTAAGGATAGTGTTGTGGTTTGAATTAGAATGACCCTAATGGGCTCATATATTTGAATGCTTGGTCCATAGTTGATGGGACTGTTTGGCAGGATTAGGAGGTGTGGTCTTATTGGAGGAAGTGTGTACTGGGGAGTGGACTTTCAGATTTCAAAAGCCCATTCCATTCTCAGTTAATGCTCTCCCCCTCTGTCCCTCTCTCCTTCCCTCCCTCCTTCCTTCCCTCCCTCCCTCTCTTCCTTGTAGTTGTTGGCTCAACATTCAATCTCTAAGCTATTGCTTCAGCACTATCCTTGCCCTCGTGTTGCTCTGATTGCTACCATGATGGTCATGGACTCTACTGTATCCTAGAACCAGGAGTCCCAAATTTCTTTGGGACTTTAAATGCTTTCTTTTAGAAGTTGTCTTGGCAATGGTGTTTTGTCATGGCAGTAGCAAAGTAACTAAGACACATACATAAGCACTCACTCTCATTAGTAATATTTCTCAAAACATAGTGAAAATATATATTTTTGAATATACACAAAAGATAAGTTCATTAGCTGTATTCTAAGTCACACCAATGGGATAAGAACACATGACATTCAATACAGACAGCAGTAAAGGAAAAGCAATTAGTAAATCTGTAATGGAATCTGCTTTCCTTAAATGTTTCCATGTGTGTGTTTCAGACTAGGTATGAACGATATAAATAATGGTAGCCAGCATTCCCCTGACAGTTGAGTCAAAGGCAGTGGTGTGTACTGGGAGGAAGAACTTCTATGAAGAAGGATAGGGCCCTTGGATAGGGCAAGGGACTGTTCTCAGCTTGCATCTGCCTGTTAATTTGAATTACTTCAGATCCACTGGTTCAGTTCACTGCTAAGTTACCACCATGATGGAAAATATGAGCTTCCAATATCATCTAAGTTTTTCTCTCCTTAGCTCACATCAAAAGGGCTAAGAGGACATTCAATCAATTGGAAGAATTGTTCTCACATAGGACAGCCCTAGTTTCCCAGTCAGCCTGTGAGGGATGGGCACATGAATGACCCACAGCAAGTTGATGGCCCTGATGCAGATGGAAACGATTCATTTCAAAACATTTAGAAATGGTGTTTTCCAGACCATGAAATGATACCCTGGGGTTCCCAATTCTCCTCCTACGGCTCACTTACCTTGGTTTCTCATCTACTACAGCACTGAAGCACACTTTATCACACTCATGACCAGAGCCAAAGTGCTTTACAAACACCACTTAGGTTCTCATTCCTTTCAATGCCTTGTTGTAGTAGAAAAGCAATGTCTCCCATCCATTTCACAAAACATTTTAAACATTGCAGATAGTTACTCTATCCACAGTCATGTTGCTCTTCGACACTGAAAAATTTTTATGTGTTTCAGGAAAAGAAAATAATTCTAAGTAGTAAAATTGACTAATCCAATTTAAGAGAGACATAGCATGATAATATGCTGTTGCAAGGAAATATGACCCAGAATTAAATTTGAGACTTAGCTAGATCACCACCTATTTGAATATCCAGAATCACTGATTATTGATTTGTTTCCCTATGTAATGAGTGACCATGTTATGAGTGTATAATACTGATAAATTTGCTTTCCATGTCTTTGAATACATGCTCATTTTAAATTCTCTTTCTGTTTTACTTTTTAATAATTAAATTCTATTTTGTTTTTATAAAATACTACTTTGATATGTATAACTAGTTTTCTGAGTTCCATTTATCTAATGATGCTAAACAAAATTAGTCAATGTAAAGTGCCTTTGAATTACAAAATGAAGCAATCTTGCTGGAATTAAAATTTATACATTTCAATTAAGGCTAAGCTTACCAGCATGATTATTCTACAGTATACTCTGAGTATCTGAACAAATAAGCCAAGAGATGATGAAAAGGAAAACAAGATATACTTAGAAAAAATTGGTGCAAAACAACAAAAGAAGGTGTTATTTCTGATGCCCATAACATAATGACGCAAATGGATATTACGTGACATCCATTTGATAGGCAAATCCAAAGATGTCAAACAGATCTATGAGTGCTGGCCTCTCCTAGCTGAGATTAATAAGCAGAAATTTATAAGATGTATATATTCTCATGTCTCAAATACATCTCTAACAATATGCATGGAAGCTCGTACTAGCCTGTTTATCACAACTGTTAAAGCATTTGAAGAATATTTTACAAAAGAAGCAGACTTCATCTTCTCCTGTGGATTTAATGATTATAGTGTCCAATTCAATTACTAAAATTGTGCAAATCTGGTTGTCTTAGCTGCCTGAACCTGGTTTTATCACCATCATAAGAAGGGCACCACAGATTAGGTATTTGAGAATCAGTTCAAATAAAAATAGGATGTCCTTGGAGTTAAATAATTTATTCAAGCTTATTACTGTTATTCTAGGAATGTATAGTTGGCTTAATAGTTGAGAGGAAATATTTCAGAAGCTAAATTCACTCAGAGCAGGTGCCTGATTTTTTACAAAAATGTCAAAATGTACACCAGGGAAGAGACTGCCTCTTTAACAAATGCTACTGAATAATCTGGAAATACAATTGTAGAAGAGGGCCATTTCCACTAAGGTGTACAAAAGTAATTTAAAGTTTATTATTATTTTAATTAATAATTAAAATTTTATTAATTTACACCAATGATGATGTAAATGACAATGATGAAAGACTTGAAACTGTGAAACTTATAGAGTAAAACAGAGTAAGTGCTCCAATTTTTTTAACATAGTCATGAACTTTCTGAAAAGGATTCCAGCAGTGAAGGCAAGGATCTTCAAGAATTGACATTGGGATTTCACATAAAACAAACAAACAAACAAAACATCTTCTACAATGCAAAAGATACAATGAACTGTTTGAAGAAAAATATTACAGGATAAGAGAAAATATTTGCCAACTATACATAGATGGCAGATGTGTATCCACAATGTTTATGAGACTATCAAATAAAACACAAAAAATAAAAATTTCCAACAAAAAAGTGAGCTGATTAACTAAATAAGCAGTTCTCAAAAGAGGAAACACTAATGGTTAGAAAATATTTGAAAAATTGTTTGAAATCCCTTAGGCCTCAGGGGCATGAAAATTATTAACTATTTTTGAGATTATGTCTCACCCAAGTCAAAATTATCAGCATCAAAATAGATAACAAATGCTGGACAGTCCATGGTGATAGAAGAAGTCTTGTATACTGCTGGTGTTTATGTAATTGGTACCCACACTATGCAAACTTGTAATAGAGTTCCTCAAAAAGCACAGTAGAACTGCCTTATGAGTCATCTAGCGTATTCTTGGGTATGTCTCCAAGAGACTCTAAGGCAGTACACCGCAGGGATCCTTGAACACCTGTGTTCATTGTGTTGCTGTCCATGATAGCCAAGATAAGGAGCTAGCCTTGATGTCTACGAACAGGATAGTAGAGAAAATGTGATGGAGAAGTGATATAGGAAAATAGTTTCATTCATCCATGAAGCATGAAATTATGTCATTTACAGCAAAACATATGGAAGCACAGATCATCACACTAAGTGAGGTAATCCAGCCTAAGAAACAAAAATAGCACATTTTCACTACTATATGGAATCTAGATTTAAACATATACGTGTATATATGTGTGTATATGTGTGTGTGTGTGTACATTTATATGTATGTATGTGTGTGTGTTTACCTGTGATATGAAAGTAGATGGAGGACTGTAATGGGGGAAGAAGAGGGAAGGAACAAGACTGAGTAATGGGTTAAGAAGAAAGACAAGTGTGTATTTTCCTTATGTACAGATTTCATATATATGTATGTATATTATATGTGATATATATGTGGAAAGAGGATTTAGGAGAGGGTAGAATGCATAAGGAAAAGTAATGAAGAGGCATGTATGAGCAAAGTACAATTACATATGGGTATGGGAATGTCATAATGAATCCAATTGTTTTATATATTAACTAAAAACATTGAACTGAGCATTAATAAACTATACTGTACTATTTTATAATTATGTTAACACATCTTAATTTTTATGAGCTGTTAGGCTGTTGAATTTAGAGGAAAGTAACATTTTGCTATTGATAGATTTTGAGGTTATTTTGCATGTTTCTTATTCTATGAGCAATTATTGTGACATCATAGTCTAGGGCCCTGGAGCACACATACTCAGCAATGACTTGCAATCCAGCATTAAATATACTGGCACATATTTTCAGTTATAGGCATGCATTTTATCAGGAAAATAAAGGCATGCAGTCAAGGAGATTACTATTTTATATTTCCTCTCTGTTGAAATCTGTAAGAAAAAGGCAGCATTTTAAATCCTGCTCCTGGGCTAATGCTGCTTTGGAAATTGGAGCCCATCTTGAACTCTCAGAGCTGAAGTATAAATTCATGTAAATTGGAATTTATAATGGAAGCAGCGTGATACCTTACTGAAGCTGCGCAAGCCAAGCTCCACTTGGATACAATAAAACAAAGAGCACGGCAGACCACCCTCCGCTGTGCTTTTATTAACTTTCTATTTCCAGCCTCAGAGAGCCTGTCAGTAATGCCTGCATTTCAGTTGACTTCTCTGCAACCATTCTGCTTGATATTTGCAAGTCACTGAATGTGGTATTTTACTTCATCAACTGATGTACTTTGGAGAGACACTTGAATGTGAAGAACTGAGTCTATGACTCTGGCTCGTGTAAATGTGCCCACTGATGGAACTAAAGCGTCTGCGCAGGATTGGAAGGCAGATTTTGACAGATCATGGAAATATAATGAAAGTCATCATTTATGTTCATGAACTATAAAGCTTCCATTTTCTATAGCAGAAAATCATACAGGAATGACTCTCTGCTTCCATCTATGGGGATTATTAGTGAGACTGATGACAAGGAATGTGATTAAGTAATCCAAAGCCACAGACCCATTTACTCCTGCTTATTATTTGAGGGGTCAGTTTGACACTCTCAGAAATCAGGCATCTTATGTCTCAGGCTGTGCAGTTGACACATTCAATTTTTTGAAGTGCCCTGCTCAGGCCATTGAGTGGGTAGCAGAGGACATTTGAATTGGGTTTTTTATCTCATAGGCAGGGAGGCAAAATTCTATTAGGAAAACACTAGCAAGCTGAAAAAAGCACAGAAGAAAACTTACAATTCATTACTACATATTGGTTTCTCTTTTTGTCTAAGAATTAAAGACGGGTGAAATGTTTTTAACACATTAATTGCCTTATATATTAGTAACATATGTACTAATCAAATCAAAAAGAACAATTCTGATAGCATCATTGGATGTAGAAGAAAATATTTGATAAAAATCGTAATTCAATCATAATTCAAAAAGAAAAAGTAATAAAAACCTCACTCTAAACCTTTCCAAAAAGATGGTGCACACATACGGAAGGGTGAGATCATGGAACCATCTAGACAGGATTGTGTCCACTTAGATTTACTCTGCAGATCTAAGGAGGCCATTGTGTCTTCATGAGCAGTGTGTGTGTGTGTGTGTGTGTGTGTGTGTGTGTGTGTGTGTGTGTGTTCCCACGCCAGTGCGCGTGTGTGCGGGGCGGGGTGGGGTGGCACGGGGAGCTTGTTCTGTTCCCAGAATGAAAGGAGTATTCAACTAAAGCAGCACAGGCACCCCCTCCTTCTGTCTCTCCGCCCCTCCTTCTGTCTCCGCCCCTCCTTCTGTCTCTCCGCCCCTCCTTCTGTCTCTCCGCCCCTCCTGTCTCTCTGCCCCTCTCTATCTGCCTCTCCAGTTCCCTTGCTGTAGCTCTCTCACTCTCAAGGTCAGGAGCTATCCTGTTTCTGGTTTCATATTCTGAGAAAAGGACAGATAAATTCAGACAGCCGTACTCGTGGGTGGCAGAAGCAGGCAAAAATATCAGTAAATTACAATCCAAGCAAAACCTCAAACACCTTTAATCCCAATACTCGGGAGGCAGAGGCAGGCGGATCTCTGTGAATTCGAGGCCAGCCTGGGCTACCAAGTGAGCTCCAGGAAAGGCTCAAAGCTACACAGAGAAACCCTGTCTCGAAAAACAAAACAAAACAAAACAAAAAACAAAAACCAACCAAACAAACAAAAAACAAACAAACAAACAAACAAACAAAAACCTTTCAGGAAAATTAAGGTATTTTGCCTTTCAAATGAAAGCATTTTCTTTTAAAATTGTTTTAGAACATGGATGGTGAGATGGTTTAGTTTCATAACTGATCTACTCTTCCAAAGTACCCCGTTCTGTTCACAGCACCCACTTTGTGCAGCTCACAACTGCCTGGAACCCCAGAATCAGGGGATCTGCTGCCCTCTTCTGTGCTCCTTGGCCACCTTCACTCACATATACATATGTGCACCCATATTAAAAAATACAGCTGGGCGGTGGTGGCACATGCCTTTAATCTCAGCACTCGGGAGGCAGAGCCAGGCAGATCTCTGTGAGTTTGAGGCCAGCCTGGTCTACAGAGTGAGATCCAGGACAGGCACCAAAACAATACAGAGAAACCCTGTCTTGAAAAAAAAAACAAACAACAACAAAAAAAGAAACAAACAAAAAACAAAAAAATACATCTTTTAAAAACTATCTTAGAAAGGGATTGGGGCTAGAAATGTGGCAAAGTGGTAGCACACCTGCTTGGAATGCTCAAGGCGCTGGGTTCTATCCTCAGAACTACAAAAAGAGAAAATGATCTTTTTAAGAAAGCCATTTTCTTGGCTGTGCCATGCTGCTGAGCTCTTCCTCTACCTGAAGTGTCCTTAGTGCCTATGTTCTGTGAAAGTATCAATAACAGGAGAAAGAAGCTTTCAGGAAAGAGGCCACAGGTGCTCTGCCTTTGCCTCAGGTGGTTATGAGCTATTCTGGGTTTTCCTTCAGCTTTAATGAGAACTAGGTCAGGTGGTCCCTGAGCATCTCCTGACAGGAATTATAGAAGGCCATGATCTCAAGAGAAAACCTCCTTACTATTCACACAATACTATGCATGGCAACAGAGCTATGAACACTGCAGAGAAAGCATCCCACTCACAACCTATCGAGGTAGGCACTACTTCTTCCTTGGGGTGGAGACACCTGCTCTACAGCTTTGCTTTGAGATTTATGCTTCTAGTCTCAATAGAAAAAAGCACCACAGTTTCTAGAATGTAAAATGAGGAAACCCAAGAGTATCAACCAACCCAAACCATCTATTCCATATTGGGGAATATTATTTTAAGGTGTGTTGCTTTTGTTCATGTTGCATTTGTTTAATTCTATGAAGCTATGTTACTGTGCCTGTCTAAAACACCTGATGGTCTAATAAAGAACTGAATGTCCAATAGCAAGGCAGGAGAAAGGTCACACGGGGCTGGCAGGCAGAGAGAAGATATAGAAGGAGAAATCTGACAAGGAAGAATTAGCCAGAGAAGGAGGAGGACATCAGAGTCCAGTCACCCAGTTATACAGCCAACATGGAGTAAGAAATAATAAAAGATGTATAGGAATAAAGAAAGGTGAAAGCCCAGAAACAAAAGCTAGACTGGATACTTTAAGTAAAGCTGGCTAACAACAACTCAAGCTAAGGCCGGGCATTTATAATTAAGAATAAGTCTGTGGGTGTGATTTATTCAGGAGCTGGGTGATGGGCCTCCAAAAGAGCAAACACCACCACCACCAGTCCCAAGTTACTGTCTTTGACATGGCAAGTCCCCACTTTAAATGACCTAGAAGCTTCAGCAGTAGCTAGGCTTAGTATCTCTGGGTTGAAAACTTAGTGAAACCTAATCTTCCTCATCTATTTGTGAAATAAGTGAGTACAGAATTTTGAAGTCATGCTTGGAGTTAATTATTTATAACAAGATTCAACTCAGCTTGTGTTTTCACCTTTCTTTCTGGTAAATTGGGCAAAGGAGATCCTATCTCTCACAGTTCCTGTTTCTGGAATAGAAGATAACGAAATCTGATGTTTCTAGGGCCATTAGGCACTCAATAAGTGGCAATTTCTTTTCTATTTTTCATCTTGTGCTTACGTTTTGAAAAACTTTCTTCTTGGTGATTTGTGAATTCTTTCCTATGTTAGCTGGGCCCAACCTACAGAAAAAAATAGACAACAAAATACAGTGGCCTAAGCATAATGCATGCTTATTTATTTTTCATTTAATTATCCAAGTATATTAATGGTGTGTGATGCTTTCTGGAGAGATATGAGAAAGTGCCTATTAGCCCCAGGAAGGACGTCAAAGACAGACCAAAACCAAGAAACGAACAAGCAAAAAGCACAATTACAATAATATCTAACAGAGTGAACTAGTGAGTTTTCATTGGCGTTACTTGCAGGAGCATGGGTGACTCAAAAGCAGCTGCTTCACCAAAAAGCTTATCCCAGCGTGCTAGTGCCTTTGCAATGATGCTCTAGGTCTCCTTCACAACTTGCAGGCAGCTCAGGCAGTGAAAAAACTTACTCTCCAGCAACTGTATATTTACCGTTGTTGTAACCTTGGGAAGGGTCCTTGTAAAGCTTTAGTTTTCAGGAACCTCCTGAACTTTCTGAGTTTCATGTAATGCCTGCTTCATGTCAGCTTCCTTCCTCCTTGCGGGAGGGAACATTTCAATTTAAACAAAACAGCTACTCAACAATCACACAAATGCAAGGGCTCTTTTATTGCATGTCTCCATGCATGGTGTTCGGGAAGCTGAAGGTGAATCCGTCTAGCCAAGGCCATCAAGCAGATTCCAGAACTAGCATCAACTATTGTAGTGGACAGGAAGGGAGCATGCAACAGAGAGGGGACATGGGAAACAACATTTTGCTTTGTGTCCTGGGACTTGAATCCTTTCTAAGCAAGGCAGATTTAAAAATGAGGTCCTGACACAATTCTTTGGGAAGGGAGCAAAGACACTGGATTTTGATGGGAAAGAATTGTCGCATTTCAGAAAGACCATACTGGCTAAGCTTCCCTTATTATAATGACAGATGTGACAAGCCCCTTCCCTTGTTATATACTGAAACACATTGTCAAACACTGGTGGTTTTTTGTTTGTTTGTTTATTTTTTCTAAAATACTCTTCGCCATTTTGCTCCTCATTTTAAGCAGCCAGAAGAGTTTTTTGTTCACATGTAGACCCAAGTCTTTTAAAATATTTATTTTTAATTTTGTGTACATGTGTGGGGGTGGGGTGGGGAGGTTATATGCACTAGCAGAGGCCAGAAGTGTACAATGTCCCTTGGAGCTGGAGTTAAATTGGTTGTAAACTGACCCATGTGGATGCTGGGAACTAAACTAAATCCTCTGCAAGAATAGTATGTACTGTAAACTGCTGAGCCATATCTTCATCTTTAAATGCCAAATCTTGAATCCAGCACTTGTCTCTGTTTAGCACCATCTTCCTGCTAATAGCTGATGTCTCCTTACTCTGTCTATAACTGGTTTGAAGATGGAACTGATCTTGTGCTCATACTATCTGGCTGCGTCTTAAAGGGGGTGCCACCTTCAAATTTCCTGTGCTAAATACCCATCCTGTATGTGAGAGTATTCAGTAGTTAGAACTTTGGTAGGTGAGTAAGCTATGAATAGTCAGCCCTTGGACTCAGGGTTCATGTGCTTTGCTTTTACATGAGGCTGGAGGAGCTTATTGTCCTCTTTCATCGTGTAAGTACGCACACAGCAAATGCAATCAGAAGTGGAGTTTGCTGCTGCATTGATCTTCAATGTTCCACCCTCCACACCTGGGAGAAATTAACTTCGTTCTTTTGTAAGGTATTTAGCATGTGCTGTTTTGTTATAGCATCCTGCACAGACTAAGACATTATCTAATGCATAGTTGATCCTGCTCAAAATGAGTAAATGAAGAAACTGAATTTCTTTCCATCATAAACAGTGTCTTCACATCCTGTGTGTCTGGTCCTTCAAGTTATGATTTCCTCCTAACTGCACTTATTTTTATACTTTTAGGGGAAGTTTGACCTGTGCTAGTCAAACTGCAATACCAATCTCTGAACTTTTAGATGGTGTTCCAAGGTTAGGCAGTGCCTTTTGCTTTTTTATACTATTTGGAAATCTCTCAATTTTACTATAACCTGGACATATTGTAATGAAAATGTGAAGTTCACATATAACCCAGAGAAAATTTAAAAGATATAGCAGACATTTCCTGTTTCTAGTTATTGAGTTTTGACCCATTTTCTCTATTTTTGCTCTCTTGTAAAAATACCCTGGAGAAAGGAAAAAGGGGAGAAGGCTGAGACATTGGTAGCAGATAAGTCTTCTTTACAAACCTGGCCTGCATTTTCTGTTTAAGCTCTTACTGTACCTGAAACTTGACTCTTTGTGAATCAAGGATATTCAATGCTAAATTAAAGTGAGCTGAAAGGACCCAACATGGGATGATGTGCAGAAAATGTGTGAGCTTCGTTGCATGTTCAAGCAAACCTCCCTGAAATTCCCTAAAGTAATATTATTTGCCCACCTTCAAACATGTTCCCCAGGTTATATATTTAAATTTTCACTTTTGCATGTGTATTGCTTTAATTTTTATATTTACAAGCTAAGCAATTTGCATATGTAAATTTTTCTCTTATTATATATGGAAAACTACACACACACACACATTGTATGTGGCTTTTTGTGCATTTGAGCTATATATTCTCCATGGAATCTGCAATATTACCTCCTGTTATAGGTTTCGTTAATGGTTACTAGATGCAGCAGTTTGAATGAGAATGGCCCTAATAAGTTCCTATATTTGAGTACTTGGTCCCTAGTTGGTGGAACTGTGTGGGAAGGATTAGGAGGTGTGATCTATTGGAGGAGTCGTGTCCCTGGGAGTGGACTTTGAGGTTTCAAAGGACTTACACCCTTTCCAGTGTCCCTTTCTTTCTGCTTCAAGATTGTGTCTCAAAGTATAAGTTCTTAGCTACTGCTTCAGGGCCATGCCTGCCTGCTTGCCTATGTGCTCCTTGCCATAAGATTTATGGACTCTAACCCTCTGAAACCATAAGCCCCAAATTAAATGCTTTCTTTTTCCTAAGAAAGCCTTGATTGTGGTGTTTTATTACAGTAATAGGAAAGTGTCTAAGAAACTAGAAAATACAGAGACATTATCATTAGAATGTAACATATAATATTGCTGTAATAAAATGCCCTGATGTAATTGATGGTGATGACTTCATATATATTATGTAAATATGAACAAAGATTGATTTAGTGTACAAAATGGTAAAGTTAATGAAAACAGCAAAATCAGTAACAGTCAAGAGCTGACACAAATAAGCAGCAGATACTTCAAAGGGCTGAGGACAGGTGTGGACAATTATTGAATTCAACAAATCTCTTTACAATTCTTCCATCTCCATTCCTCTCTCTTACACACACACACACACACACAAATCACTCTAACACATTAAATACACAACAATCAAGAGATGACAACCAGATATCATGATATGAAGCATCACACTTGGGTTTGTTTGTTTGTTGTTTGGTTGTTTGTTTTCTGTCTTTTTTATATAAAGATAAGTTCATTTAGTAGAGTGTGAGGAGTGAAGTTGGCTTGAAGGTAACAGAACCACAAGCTATAGGTGAAGAGAAGTGGCCCCTGTGAAGGACAACAGAGCCCAGGTATCCCTTCACAGCTTGACTCTTGACAGTTGGAGCTGACCACCAGAAAACAGCACAGAAAAGGTGAGGAATATGATCATTTAACTTCACCGGTCCTGTTAATTTTATTAACATATTCTATCACTTAATGCAGGTATATGTCTGTTTGTGTTTGTAGCTTAATACTCTTCTCATCAAGAGCACATTTACGTACTGTCATTTTCTTAATGTTTTGGTTTGTTTTCTGGGACAGTTTTGCTATGTAGCCTAGTTGAGCCTTGAACTTATCTTCTTCTGCTTCAAACAGAAGCAGAAGTTCTGGGATTGCAAATATATGCAACCATATCCTGCATGTCTTCTGCATATTTTATGCCTGCTGTCAATCCCCTTGTGATTCATCCAGAGACCTCTATTGCCTCAGGTATGAGAGCCCCAGAGATGGTCTACCAAGGTATATATGACTAAGCCACATCTCTAGCTGTTGCTAAAAGAAGTAAAAGTGGAAGTGGTTAAAAGGTTATAATCTATTTTTCAATCTGTAACCCATTTAATTAATCGAGACAGACCTCATTCAATAACCTGAGGAGTCTTAGGTGCAGGTCCTGTGAATCTGAGAAAAGAGATCTTTTTTTGTGGAGACAAGCTGTAGTCTGTACTTCCAGTTAGCCTGCTATGCAGACATTGAAGATACCTGGCTAGTTCCTTTTAATAAATCTCTTCAAATATTTATTTTCTTCTGATTTTTCATTCCTGCTTGAACTCTGGCTAACACGGTTCTCATAGCAGAAATAACAAAAAGGTAAAAAGGCATTGCCTCTGAGGGTCTGACACCAAGTAAGGTTTGTTGCCTTTTTTTCTTTTCTTTTTCTTGTTCTGTGATAAAACAATGGGCTTGGAGAGGTCCCTTATGATGTGAAACCTGGATCTGAGAAAATGGCCACAACAATTACAGGAACCAAGTTGAGATATTATTCAGTATGTGACTTTGTGCAATATTTTTTGATTTAACATGCATTTGCCAGTTAAGGACTTATAAAGCTTTGCTTTCTGATTTAATGCCTCTAATCTGCATCCTAGGGTTCTGCATTTCTCACTAACAGGCTTGAGATGTAGAAACTGCTATTCTGTGAACCATACTTCAAGCAGTAAGAACTTAACAAAAAAAAATGCGTAGGCTAAAAAAGTGTCCAGAAGTCTGTCTTAGGATCAGGTCTCTGTGGAGGGCTATACTGAATAAAGCTGAACGGAAGATGGAAACAGAAGGCTTTGCTCTGTCTCAAGATTTCTAATCCAATCCCCTCCGTGGAAGATTCTTTCCCTGGTTCTGTATATTGCTTAGAGTCACCTAGACAAAGAGAAAGGCTAAGAACAGAGCTACATGGTTGAATCCAGGATTTAAAGACACTTTATGCTGGTTCTTTAAGGAGCCCTGGCCTCTGCTCTGAGAAATTTTCTAGAATGCCACTGAGATATCAAAAAACAAACCACACAATCCATCCACAATCTTGGAGAAAAAACTATAAGATTTAGCACTGGAGACAATTGCCAGAATTCCAGGATGTGGACTCATCACTGCTGCTATAGAGATGGGAGAAGTGAAATCTTGAAGGTCATCCAGCAGGCTGAGACTTAGCCACACAACCATAAAGTCCTCCTGCCACTAAGCTTTCCCTTGATAATGGAGGCCTTCTTGAAAAATAGACACACCAGCTCAAACACAGGCCATGCCTGCCAGAAGACCAGGGAGCCTGCCCACAGACCTTCTCAGCTCATTCTGTTCCTTCAGCAGACCCAATCCCTCGGGCTTGATTAAATCATGACTTTGAAGAGCCCCTAACATTGCAACAGAATACAAGCTGCAGCCTCCCTTCCCCTCTGTCCATGCATCCTGTGTACCAGACAGACCAGCCCCTTCTGACATCCCTTCTTTTCTGTCCATACATCCTGTGTACCACACAAACCAACCTCTTTTGACCTTCCTTTCCCCACTCATTGTTGCATCTCTGTCTCCAACACAAACAAGCATTCCCTATGAACCACACCAGCCAAGCAAGTCAGTAAAATAGCACATAGCCATCACACTCTCTGAATTTTCATGGATGAAACAGAAACCAAGGGAAAAAACACCCATCAAACAAAGACAAAATCAAGAATCAGCACCTAGACCTATAATCACCCCCAAACCAGATGCCTAGATGCCTGCCTAAGAACACAATCAATACCAGCCAGGGCAATATGTCTCCACTAGAGCCCAGCTTTCCTAACACAGCAGGCTCTGAACTTACATAGGTGAAGCACAAGAAAAAGACCTTAAAACCAACTATGTGAACACGATAGAAGTCCTGAAAGAGGAAATGAAATGAATTAATTCCTTTAAAAATACAGAAAAAGACACACATCCACCCACACACAAATGAAGAAAATGCATATATGCTCTTTAAAAGCCAGTACAAAACATACAGTTGAAGGAAATGAATAAAACTGTTCAATCTGAAAATGGAAATAGATGCAATAAAGATAACACATACTGAGAGAATTCTGAAATTAAAAATTCAGTAATTTGAACAGGAACAGGAACAGAGATAAGCTTCACTAACATAATACAAGAGATGGAAGAAAGAATCTTAGGCATTGAAAACACAGTAACAAAAATGGATACATCTGTCAAGGAAACTGTTAAATCTAAGTTATTCTTGAAAGAAAACATTCAGGAAATCATCTGAGACACTATGAAAATATCAAACCAAAGAATAACAACAATAGAGAAAGGAGGAAAACTCCAGTTCAAAGGCACAGAACATATTTTCAACAAAATCATAGAAGAAAAATTTCCTAACCTAAAGAAGAAGATGCCTATAAAGGTACAAAAGCAAACAGAGCACCAGGTGGACTGGACCAGCAAAAAAGTACCCCTGCCACATAATGCTCAAAACACTAAATATACAGAACAAAGAAATAATATTAAAAAGTTTAAAAGAAGAAGACCAAGTAACATAGAAAGGCAGACCTTTTTGGATTATACTCAACTTCTCAATGGAGACTCTAAAATAAAGCAGGACCTGAATAGATAGGCTGCAGACTCTCAGCACAGATGCCAGCACAGACCACTATATCCAGCAAAAGTTTCAATCATTATAGATGGAGAGAATAAGATGTTCATGATAAAGCCAAATTTAAACATCTCTATCTATAAATCCAGCCCTATAGAAGATGCTAGAAAGAAAACTCCAATCTAAGTAGGTTAACTACACCCATGACAACAAAATAGAAACAGAAGAAACATGCCCAATCCATTTTATAAGGCCACAGTTACACTGATACCCAAACCACATAAAGACTTAACAAAGGAACAGAATTAGAGACCAATTCTTTGATGAATGTAGATGGAAAAATAATCAATAAAACATCTGCAAACAGATCTAAGAACACATCAAAATGATCATCTACTATGATCAAGTAGGTTTCATCCCAGAGATGCAGGGATAGTTCAATATACAAAAATCATTAAATATAATCCATCATAAAAACAAACTGAAAGAAGAAAAAAACACATGATCATCCCATTAGATGCATAAAAGTCCTTTGACAAAATCTAGCATGATTAAAGTCCTGGAGATATAGGGGCTACAAAGGACATACCTAAACACAGTAAAGGCAATTTACAGGAAGCCTATAGCCAAAACGAATTTAAATAGAGAGAAACTCAAAGCAAATCCACTAAAATTGGGAACAAGATACAGTTGTTCACTTTCTCCATATCTATTCAATATAGTACTTGAAGTCTTAGCTAGAGCAACAAGACAACTGAAGGAGATCAAGGAGATAGAAATAGGAAAGGAAGAAGTCACAGTATCTTTATTTGCAGATGATATGGTAGTGTACATAAGTAATCCTGAAAATTTCACCATGGAACTCCTACGGCTGATAAACACCTTCAGCAAAGCAGTTTGGTACAAGATTAAATAAAAGAAAATCAGTAGCACCCCTATATACAAATGGCAAATGGACTCAGATAGAAATCAGGGAAATAACACATTTCCCACTATCTTCAAATAATATAAAACATCTGGAGTAACTCTATCCAAGTAAGTAAAAGACTTGGATGACAAAAACTTAAGTCTTTGAAGAAAGAAACTGAAAAAAATCAAAAGATGAAAGATTTCCCAAGCACCTGGGAGATTAATCAATAGGATCAACATACCAAAATGTGCCACATATCTTTAATTTAAGCACTTGTGAGGCAGAGGCAGCGGAATATCAGAGTTCAAAAACAGCCTGGTCTATAGAGTAAGTTCCAGGACAGCCAGGGGTACACAAAGAAACTCTGTCTTAAAAGAAATGAAAAAACAAAGGACCATCCCATCAAAAGCATTCTACAGAGTCAATAGCCCAATTTTAAATTCCAACACAATCTTTACAGACCCTGAAAGGACAACTCTCAACTTCGTATGAAAAAAAAAAAATGGAACAGGATAGCTAAAACAATTTTGAACAAATAAAACAACTGCTGGAAATGTCACTATCCCTGATTTTAAGTTGTACCTCAGAGCTATAATAATCAAAACAGTATGGTATTGGCACAAAAATGGACATATTGATCAATGTAATCAAATTAATTACCCATACACAAGTCTACATACCTATGGACATCTGATTTTTGATAAAGAATCCAGAAATACACACTGGAAAAAAGACAGCATCTTCAACAATTGGTGCTGCTCAAACTGGATACATACAAGTAAAATAAAGCAAATAGATCCATTATTATCAACCTGCACAAAACTCAAGTCCAACTGGATCAAACACCTCCAAATAAATCCACATACTCTGAATCTGATAGAAGAGAAAGTGGGAAATAGCCTTGAACACATTGTTTCAGAAGACTTTCTGAACAGAACATAGGTAGTGTAAGGAGTCTTTCTCTGTCCCTCCAGCCAGCTCCCAAAAAATGACATGGAGATATATTATTAATTCTGAAAACTTAGGCTTGTTTCTTACTAGCTATTATAACATAAATTAACCCATATTTTAAATTTACATTCTTCCATGTGCTTGTTCCCTCATCTCCATTTTGTCCATCCTGTTTCCTCCATGTCTGGCTGCTTTTCTTCTTCTCGGAGCTTTCTCTGTCCAGAAGTCCTGCCCATAACTACTGCCTAGCTTGACCAATCAGCTCTTTATTAAACCAATCACATTGGCACATCTTCACATGGTGTAAAGGAATATTCCACAACAGGAAAGCACAGGCACTAAGATCAACAATTAATAAGTGGGACCTCATGAAACTGAAAAGCTTCTGTAAGGCAAACTACACCCTTCAATCAGATAAAGAGCCAGCCTAAAGAATGGGAAAGGATTTTTACAGACTCTACATCTGATAGAGGACTATTTTCCAAAAATATGTACAGAACTCAAGAAACTACATACCAAACAAAACCAAACAAAACAAATAATGCAATTAAAAATAGAGTAGAGATGTAATCAGAAGATCTTCAATAGAGGAATGGCCAAGAAACACTTAAAGAAATGTTCGACACCCTTAGCCATCAATGAAATGGAAATCAAAATTACTTTGAGATTACATCTTACACCTGTCAGAATGGCTAAGATAAATAACACAAGTGACTGTTCATACTTGCAAGGAAATGGAGCAATGGAACATTCCTCCATTGCTTGTGGGAGTGCAAAATCTTACAGCCACTCTGGAAATCAATATGGCAGTTCTTCAGAAAGTTGGGAATCTATCTACCTCAAGACCCAGCCATATCACTCTTGGGCATATACCCAGAGGACACTCTATCCTACCAAAAAGACACTTGCTCACTATGTTCATAGTGGCTTTATTCATAATAGCAAAAAAATTGGAAACAACCTAGATGTATCTCAACAGAAGAATGGACAAAGAAAATGTGGTACATTTACACAATGGAGTATTACTCAGCTGTTAAAACATAACATCATGAAATTTGCAGGCAAATGGATAGAACTAGAAAATATCCTGAGTAAGGTAACACCGACTCAGAAGGACAAATATGGTATGTATTCATTTATACATGGATAATAGCCATTAAGTAAATAATTAAGTAAAAGCCATTAACCAACCTGTAGTCCATAGACCCAGAGAGGTTAGATAAAGAGGAAGGTTCTGGTGGGGGTGGGACATGGATCTCCAGGAGAAAGGGAAATAGAATAGATTTTGCAGGTAGACAGGGTGTGGGTGGAGTCAGAGTGGGAAAGATCAGGTGGTAGGAAAAAAGGATAGAGGGAGAGAGTACTGGGAGAGATGGCTAAAATTGGGGGACATTTAAAAGTGGTGTGGAAACTTGGTGCAGTGAAAACTTCCTGGAATCTATGAAGGTGATCTTAATGAGGACTCCTAGTAATGGGGGATACAGAGTCTGAACTGTCCATCTCTTGTAGTCAGGCAATGTTCGCAGTGGAGGAATTGGGTTGCATTCAGTTCAGTTGTGGGCCAAGGGGAAGTCCCATGGAGATCCCCAAACAACCCAGGCTGATGCTAGGAGAGAGGTTTGCTCTCTACAAACTGACATTGGAACAACATGTACACAGTTCATTGAAGGTATAGAGCTCGAGCTGGTACCTGCATGGAGCCTTCACCTCTATGTTCTAGTATCTTTGGCGTGGTAGGTACTTTTCAGGCTACCAAAAAAACTATGGACATTAATCTAGCCATAAAACCTTTGACCTACAACCTCTCCTGCCTGCAAGATGGGCTGTGCAATGGAGGCTAGAACTTGTGGGAGTGGCCAAAAAATGGTATAATTTGAGGCCCACACCACACCAAAAGAGGGAGGCCATGACTTACACTGCCTGGATGGCCAAGACACAGAGTATCAACAGCTCAGAGATCTAGGGTAGAGCCAAACTTACCTTGTCAAAATCAATCAATCAATCAATAAACAAACCAGTGAAATGATGCCTAGTGATATTCTGCTATACTTATAGATTTGTGCCTTGTCCACTTGCCATCAGAGAGCTTCCTCCAGCATCAGATGGGAGCAGATGCAGAAACCCACTACCAGACATTACTCAGAGAGAGTCTAAATGGGAGGTCTCCACAGGATCCTTGGAGATCAGGGAATCCCACGGAAAGGGGAGCAGAAAGATTGCAGCAGTCAGAGCAGATGTGGACACTCGGAGAATATGGCCCACTGAATCAACTAAGCAGGGCACATATGGGTTCACAGAGATTGAAGCAAGAAGCAAGGGATCGGCAGAAGTCTGCAGCAGGGCCTCTGAATATTTGTGGCTGTTAGCTTGGCGTTTTTGTGGAATTTCTAACTGTGGGAGCAGATGTATTTTGACTCTTTTGTCTGCTCTTAGGACAAAAATAATAACAAACATAAAAGATTGGGTCAAAATAATAATTGATCTAACTGACTTAAAAAGAACGTTGAATCCTAAAGTTCAGAATGATTCCCAAGAATCCCTGGAACATACACTATGGTTACCTACCTGCCAGTCATAAAGCAAGCAGAGTTAATCTGACACAACCACTTGAAAGCAAATTTTACCTTGATTTTAAGGGCTCTCTAGCATTTTCTTATCTTTTGCACCTTTTTTTATTATAATCTTAATGCACCTTTTTTTCATACTAAGAACATAATAAGAGACGGAAGCAAGGTTTTTATGTCCTTCCTTGTGTCATCCTTTCCTTCTTTCCTCTGAATATGAGCACAGCAGATGATTGCAAAAAATAGATGGAAAACATGCCACCACACAAACACATTCATGTCCATATACAATTAATTTCATGATGCTATTAAATTGCATTTTAAAACAAATTTTAAAATACTGAAATATATTCATAATTCAATCTTAGAATAGATTAAATTGTTTAGGCAGTTGTGTTTGCCTCAGCTCTGTCCTCTGGCAGCTACTCTGAGACTGACATGGACTGAGGTATTTGGGACTAAGGGTACCACCAGATATAATTTTCATATTTTTGGATCAAAACTTTTACTAGTCCTTTCCTCTTTCCTTCCTTCATTCTTCCCTTCTTTTCTTCTTCCTCTCTTCTCTCTCTCCTTTCCTTCTTTTCTTCCTTCCTTTTTGTTTTTATATTAAGACAGAGTTTCATTGTACAGCTCTAGCTGGACTAGAATTCAGAACTAACCAGATCGGACAAGTTTCGAACTCATAGAGATCCACCTGCCTCTCCTGCCCCAGTGCTGGGACTAAAGGCCTGTACTATTACTTTCAGAGAATTATTTTCCTTCTTGAATTAGGATCATTTGAAGTAATGAGATCATCAATACTGACACAATAGAAAGGCATGGTGCTAAGCTTAAATTAGGATGCCAAATAGATGTCAGAGTCACACAGCATCTATTCTGAATCCACTCATGACAACATTGTTATTACAGATAATCACAGAAGCATTGTCTCCTACTGTGGCAGGATGAAAGCCTGACATCTCTGTCTTCATTTTGCATCTGTGTCTTTTGTTTTGGGTCACTTGATACTACTGCATAGACACACAAACATGTTAGTTACTCAAGAAATGCCTGTGTAAAAACCAGTGATACCTAATCTGCATCATCTCCCTTGAAAGCTGGATGGACAAAGGTAAGAGTAACTAAGGCATCTTTACACTCAAGGATAGCTACAGCTCTTAAACGTAGTTCTAAACCTACAGTTCCCTTGGATTCAGAAATAGCAGGGCTTCACTGGACAGACCACCTCCCAAATGTGGGCAGTTGTCTATTGTGATGAGTCTGCATACTGAAGCAGGAGTAGTTACTTTGTGGAAAGCAGACTATTCCCCTCAAGAAACAGTGACTCCTTAAGCAACCCTGAAGAAGCAGAACTGAGACAGTAACAAGTAGACCCTACCTTGAGTAGAGTTGCTTGGCTAGTCATGTATACTTCTCGACTTCCTGGCCCCTTTTTTCTCTGTTTAAATCTAAAACTCACCTCAGTGCATCGTAGCAGACTTGAGGTCACTGGATTGCTGTATCTACTCCTCTAACCAATGTGCCCCATTCTTTTTAATGCTGTGCACCATTAAATTCTACTGGGGACCGGTAGCAAAGCCTAATTATCTGGGACTTCTAGAGCTGAGTTTTGCCTTAAAATTTTGGTGATACTATAATTTTACTTTGGTTAAAAAGAGACACCAATTTCTATTTTGTCTAATACCTATTTTTCATATTGATATAAGAAATATCAAAGCTGTTGCTGAAGAGCTAATTTTGTCGTATACAATCTTAAAAGAATTGATAAATGGAGTAATTTAACCTGAATATATAGTTTTTCTGCTATGCTAGCCCTGATTCATCCATATTAAAATATGTTGTACTCTTTCCAGTATCTTTGGGGTGGATCAAGTCATTGAACTTTTCTCTTGACTGCTTCCTTTCCTGCGACTGCCCAGGGCCACATATTAGCTTAGCAAGGCAGTAGCACCATTACTCCAAAGTCCACACTACACTGTGAACTATTCCCTTACACATTTGCCTTGCAAACTGTTAAAGCACATGGCTTTCTTGAGGTCTTCCTATTTCAAGGGAGTCTGCCTTTAATTGAAGAGAGTTAGAAGACTACAAATTGCCATTTCCTAGCTTCAAATCAGACATTTACAGGGAAAACATATCATAACATCAGAAAAATCCCCCCTCAAAATGATCATATCCAGAGGAAGTCTTTCTTTTGTGGAACAGTGTCTCCCACAAAATGTCCTGGACTGAGCTGGGACTCAAGATCCTCTTGACTCTGACTCCTGAGTGAAAGGATGACAGGTGTTTGCAATGATACCTGACAATAGAAGATCTTGAATTGTGAACAGATGCTAGAAATGAAGCCAGTGAACAAAGATCTCTATGAAAAGGGAACTCTATTTTGATCTGTTCCTTTGTTTGGTCAGTTTATTACCAGGTGAAAATGCTCACCTTTCTTTTTAGAGACAAAGCAAGCAAGTGTTTCCCATTACAGTTTCTGTCCCGTTATACTTATGAAATAGCATGCAAACATTGATCTAATTATCACCAAATTAGATGTTAATCAGCACAAAGTGGAACAATAAAAGGAGAGTGAAAGACCTCTAATCACAGCTCAGATATTGTAGGGTGGGCGCAAGAGGGAAGAAACTGCTGACAATTAAGTAGAAGAGTTTTTACCTCTTCCTAAGGATAATCAAAGTTGAATCAAATTATAAGCATCAGCCACAGAATTAGATTGTAACTTGAGTCATGCCTCACACTTTGCTCTTACTATCACAATTATGATCGATAAAACTGTCATCTTATCAAGCTAGACCTAAATGCCGCAGTATGACAGAGTAGCAGCCAAGCCTTCCAATTTTCCCTGGTTCCTAAATACCTTTGTTGATTCAGTTGTGCGGTTGGAGGTTGAGCTGGCTGTGTCCATTGTTTGGGGATACATAATGGCAGGTCAACAATTCAATTTTAAGAATGTGCCGGGCGGTGGTGGCGCACGCATTTAATCCCAGCACTTGGGAGGCAGAGGCAGGTGGATTTCTGTGAGTTGGAGGCCAGCCTGGGCTACAAAGTGAGTTCCAGCAAAGGCACAAAGCTACACAGAGAAAACTGTCACGAAAAACAAAAACAACAACAACAACAAAAAAAACCCAAAAACAACAACAACAAAAAAACAATCTTAAGAATGTTTGCTGATAATTCCAAGATAACATTTCCATTGTTGAGGATTCTGAAACCAAACAATAAGGAGATGAATGTCCTCTAAAGCTTAAACATTCACACATTTTCCATGCAGCCTTTGAAGAGTTATAGTTCTAAAAATCAAAAGGAGTAAAGTGAAAAAGAAGCAGTATAAAGAACAAATAAATGGGTTTTAGATAGTGATAAGCATTTAGTAGGTTCACATTGCACACATAAGGACACACACACAGACAGGGTTTAGTGATTCCTGACACTTACTTCCATTTAATCTACATTTGTTATAGATAAGAGGGATGGGGAAGTTGGAAGATTTGGAATAGGAGGACAATACAAAAGGAGAAATACTTGTTGCTTTTACACTGGCTGATCTGGGAAGTTCATTCTCAGCCAGCTATTGTGGTGCGTGGTCATCAACCTAGTTGAGTAGCATTTATTTATTTATTTATTTATTTATTTATTTATTTATTTATTTATTTACTTATTTATTGTGTGTCATACATATTTGTGTGTATGTGAAAGTGTGTGAAGACACACCATGGAATGTATATGGAGGTCGGAGGACAGTTTGCAGGAGTCAGTTCTCACTGTCCACTCTGCAGGTCCCAGGGGTCAAACTCAAGTTGTCGTGCTTGGTGTCTTTCCTCACTGAGTCATCTCACTGACTTTTAGTTAGATTTTTATTTTTTGTTTTATTTTTTATTTTTTTGTCAAGACAGGGTTTCTCTGTGCAGCTTTGCGCCTTTCCTGGATCTCGCTCTGTAGACCAGGCTGGCCTCGAACCCACAAAGATCTGCCTGGCTCTGCCTCCCGAGTGCTGAGATTAAAGGCGTGTGCCACCACCGCCCTTTTAAATGAAGGCTTGTATACACTTTCAGGCATGTTGGTCAGTCTTTTGTTACCTTAATTTGTAACTGTTCATTAACTTCTCTAATCTCTCTTACTCTCTATCAGCTAGTCCCTGTGGTGATTAAGTTTAGACCATCTCAGAATTATTTTCTTGTCAGTCCAAGTCCTCTGTGGTTACTGGTTTTAGCTAATAGCACTGTGGTCTGCATATCTGTCTTCAGTGGTGTAGTGGCAACTTGGTTCATTCCTCCTCTTCGCCTAGTTTCATATTAACTCTCTCTCATTTTGACGAAATGCCTAATACTATAAACTTATGTGAATGAGAAATTTATTTTGGCTCATACCCGAGATGTGTGTCTGGGGTTGGCTGACCCATTGTTTCTAGGATGCGCAAACCATAAAATCATGGCAGAAGCAGGTTCTGGGGAAAGCAATGGCATGGTAACCAGCAAGTGAAAGTACAGGAAGGTGCCCAATTCCAATACTGCCAATGATCTAGTTTCCTTCCAGTAGGCCACACTTCCTAAGGGTTTACTATTTCTCAGTAGTGCCACCTTCTGGAGGCCAAATGTTTAACATGCACATGTCAATGCTAAAACACAATTCTCACCTCAAAGGTAAAATGGTTTATTCTGATGCTAAGTATGAGTGACCAATGCCCAGAAACAGAGTCACGTTAGTGCAACTAAATATCAGGTTCTAATATTGTTACAATTTCATGAACTTTTTATTAGTAAAAGAACAAAGAAAATTAAAAAAACAAAGGCAATTTACAAATATGTTCTTGGAAATACCAGATACGCTGGTGCTAGAAAAGTAGGGAAGTTTCAGCCATTGGCCAAGGATGCTTTCTGACTCCACGCTTAACCTTTTAGCTGGTGGAACTGAGAGAAGTTTGTACATTCCAAAGGATTTATCGAGTAATCACAAAGATATCAGGTCACATCCAGAGGAAGGCAGTGAATGACTACTAAGAAGAGTGGGTAAAAACTGGCCCTCTCTTATATTCTACTCTGGTGATGGGATGGCCAAACACCCTAATTGTCGTGCTAGAAACCCCATCCAACTACTGAGGGATCTGGATGCAGAGATCCATGGCTAGGCCCCGGGTGGATCTCTGGAAGTCCAGTTAGCGAGAATGAGGAGGGTTTATATGAGCGAGAATTGTTGAGACCAAGGTTGGATAAAGCACAGGGACAAATAGCCAAACAAATGGAAACACATGAAATATGAACCAATGGCTGAGGGGTCACCAACTGGATCAGGCCCTCTGAATGGGTGAGACAGTTGATTGGCTTGATCTGTTTGGGAGGCATCCAGGCAGTGGGACTGGGTCCTGTGCTCATTGCATGAGTTAGCTGTTTGAAACCTGGGGCCTATGCAGGATTGCTTGGCTCGGCCTGGGAGGAGGGGACTGGACCTACCTGGACTGAGTCTACCAGGTTGATCTCAGGGGAGGCTTTGCCCTGGAGGAGGTGGGAATGGGGGGTGGGCTGGGGGGAAGTTGAGAGGGGCCGTTGTGGGGAGAACAAGGGAATCCGTGGCTGATATGTAGAACTGAATTGTATTGCAAAATAAAAAAATAAAGTAAGTAAAAAAGAAAAATCTAAAAAAAAAACTGGCCCACGATAATTGTCTCTGGGCTTCTGGTGCTGCAAATTCTCCACAATTTTTGACTTGTGATCAGCTACACAGCATTGTAGAAGGCCTCTGAAAGGTGAGGTTCATTCAAGGAATTGGTGTTCACAGCTTTCACGAGACATTTCACAATCAAAGTAGCATTCTATCTCTGGTGTCTAAAAGCTCACAGCCATCTCACAAAGCAAAGGGCATTCAGCCATTTCAAACCCTATATCTTTCTACTTGTTGGAATTCTAATTCTGAAGTTTTCTCTCAGACTTCAGGCAAACCCAGTGGTGAATTCTCGAAAATATTAAAAAAGACAAAGTACATATTTTTCAGACACCATGGCACAGGGTACACATTCTCACCTAAACGGGAAGACTAGGAACGCAAGAAGCAATCAGACCAAATCAAGACGGAAGCTCACCAAGGCAGACATTAAATACTTGTGTTCTGTGTTCGCTATCCATGACACACAGTGGCACTATATGAGCCACAAAAGGCTTGGCAAAATGGACTCTGCTCCCTGTCAAAAGCGTCCCTTGGCAGGCTCCACACTGTTGACATCTCTAAACTTCAATCTTTTGACTATATTTTCACAGCTTTGGGTATCACTGTGATATGCCAGCTGTACATGCCTGCTCTCCCAGGCTTTTGTTTTCCTCCACGGGTGCCACCATGTCACCTCAACTCTGCATTCTACATGACTACCTACAAACCAGAAGCATATGGAGGATGCCAAAGTCTACTGCCAACTCGAACCATGAAGTTGAACATCAGAACATATCAGTAGCTAAGAGCAGGACACAGCTTGGAGCACAGTGCAGCCCAGGAATTTTTCTGAAAGAATTCTGTCCCAATTGTCTTTTGAATTTTCATTTCATTCTTTGAGTCTGTGATGGGTGAAGCCACTTGCTGAGCTCTAATCTGTCTTTTCCGCTTTTTTTCTTATCCCAGTCATTTCTTTCTAACTTTTAAAAGCCATGTTGATGAGTATTGCAATGGCTCTGTATTGACTGGTTCTTTATATCATGTTCATCATATACATCATGTGCATCATGCACTCATTCTCTGCCCAAGCTTGGAATGTTTAAAATCTATTTTCTTTACCACTTTTGTTGTTGTTTCAGTTTTGTTTATCAGTTTATTTTGCCAACTTTACAATAAGGATTAAATAAGGATGTCTGCTAAAGCAGACCATCACATCAATGTCAGAGACTAAATGCTTTGTTGCCTTAAATCTTCTCCATCAGGAAAATTTCTGTACATCCTTTAACATTAGAGTCCCACAAGTTCAGGTCACAAACAAAATGTATCCACACAGTCAGCAATGGTGTAACGAGGCTGGCCTATAGTCACATTCACAACATTTCTCATCTCTGCCATGAACTTCATCAGCCTAGTATTTCTTGTATGCATTCTGTTCAGTCTCCAGTCTTTTCAGCCCCTCCATACTCACCCAGGAAGCTCTTCTTAAAGCATTGTAGCAATATACTAGCCTTTCTCTAGCCTGTCCTTAAAACTCTCCTGTGATCTTATTACCTTGTTTCTTCCACAGGTACAATTGTTGTTTACGACTCTATTCTCCCTATTAATTCTCCGTTAGTTGTTATAATTAAATATCTGAAATAATGAACTTGTACAGAAAATGTATTTTTGTTGTATTTTTGTTTACTAAAACAGAATGCCACTATGTAGCCCAGGCTCCCTCAAGCTCACCAACCTTCTCTACTACCTTCTGGGCTAAGAGAACGTTTGTCCTGGAATATAGCTTATAGGCTTCAGTGGAATAAAGTCTCATTGCTCTGGGCCTTGAGTTGTTTGTGCTGGATGGCAAAGAACTCATTTCATCTAATGACATGAAGGAAAAGAGAGAGAAAATGGAGGCAGAGCTCCCATCTTGAAGGGTATGTTGACAGTGACCCATGACCTATGACTGGGCTCTGCCTTCTGAAGGTCTCATCTGAGAGACCAAGCACAAGGCTTTGGGGAACATGTATCTAAGCCCTAGCAGGAACTCGGAGGAATCTCTTAATTTCTTAATCAAATTGATCTCCAAGCTCAGATTTGCTTAGTTGAAAGACTGCTTCTGTCTTTTCCCTCTGCATATACCAAGCACAAACTGTCAAGATATGCTTGTAAAGCAATTCGTGTTGATAGGAGATGAGATTTCAGATGCAAAATTGCATAGTCTTTAAAAAGGATGGAAATAAAGAATCAAGGGAAACCCCATTGGACACTTACATCTTGACTGTTCTTTTATGTTCAGAAATAAATGAGTCTCCCTTTGCTCTCCTTCCTCTCCCCAGTCCTCATTATTCTCCAGCTTCATTCCTGGCTTTGTAACAGTTTCATTCTCTTGTACATTTACATGTTCTGTTTAGGGCAAAAAAAGTTATTGTCATCATGAAGACGTAGTGAGCATTTGATGGTTTCAATGGTATAATCAAATATTTTATAGCCTTACGAAGAGGGAAAATTTCATATAATGAGACATGCTGGAAAATAATCTCCTAACTGTTGCATTTCAAAGCTGACATATTTGAAAATAAAACTTGCGAACTAAGCCCTTTCTTTGTGACTGAAAAATCTGCTGAGTTGGCTATTTTTTGACATGGAGGACAGGAAATGAAATATTGAACACTAAGACGATCCTGTGTGTCTTGACACTCTTCTGTTTCTTATTTTACTAGAAAAGGACATATGCAGAAGCCTCCACAGGAGAAGCATTGGCTAACACTGATCACAAAACTCTCTGCTTGCGCATGTTCTAGAATGTCATATTTCTACAACTTTGAGAAGTTATGTTCATTTTCTAAAATGGTTTCTGTTTTCCAGATTGGGTCATTTCTGTAAGCTCATGCTCATTTTTAGCTACTCTAGAGCACTTCAAAGAATGACAATCCATGCATGATACATGCTTTGGTGAGCTGGTGATTTGAATGAAGGCTCTGGTGAAAGAATAAGCAAAGACATTCCCTAAGTTTCTTGCCTTGTACAGAGAGATTCTCCAGTAGCAACCCAATTGTGATTCATCTCCTCACTCTGAGTTATATCTACCAAGCACAGCAAAATGTGTACGGTATCCTCCACAAATCAGAAAGTTCCCCCTGAACAACTCCGATCATTTTATGTCCTTAGCTACAGAACAAAACATCTATGTTGCTGTGGGATGGTCTGTATGTCAAGTGTGTTGCTGATTGGTCAGTAAATAAATCACTGATTGGCCATTGGCTAGGCAGGAAGTATAGGCGGGACAAGGAAAAGAATTCTGGGAAGTGGAAGGCGGAGAGGGAGACACTGCCAGCCGCCATCAGGACAAGGAAGATGTAAGGTACCAGTAAGCCATGAGCCATGTGGCAAAGTAAAGATTAATAGAAATGGGCTAAATATAAGAGTAAGAGCTAGACAATAACAGGCCTGAGCTAATGGCCAAGCAGTTTAAATAATGTAAGAGTCTGTGTGTTTATTTTATAAGTGGGCTCTGGGACTGGCGGGACTTGGTGGCGGGAGCTGGAGAAAAATTCTCCAGCAACAAATGGTGCCCAACGTGGTGGCAAGAGTTTCCACCTAAAAACTTAGAAAAAAGATTCTAAAACGGAGCTAAAAACAGCTCCTAGTTGTCTCTTTCAAGCTAGTGGCAGCCTGCGTGTTTGAGCTACTGGCGGGTTCCTAGTGTGCACTCTCGACCTGCAGTATGGTAGGAATGAGGCCTCTGCAAATAACACATTAAACTGTGTGGTGAATTTAGCCTTTGCTAGTACAAAACAAAAAAAGAGGTTTCTGGGCTACACGCTACTTTGGTAAAAGTGTAGACCCACTATTTCTGAGAGTCATGGCTCCCAGAGCTGGCGGAAAGCGGACCGCCGCCATGTTGGGAAGCTGAAGTGGGCGGAGCCAGCAGCCACTGCGCCATTTCAGGCTTAGAAGGCTGCAGTTTAAAGCAATAGGCTCACGCTAATATAAAAAAATAAGCCACATAAAGATGGCTACCACACAAAGAATCTGGATTATGTTCTCTTTGATATTCGTAACTGCAGAAAAACATTTGATTGTAAAAGCTGTTGAGTTATGCCAAAATGTATATTTTAAAGGTACCTTGACTTCAAAATTTGGATATAAGGATATGTTGCTTTGGAAAAGAGTCTCTGCTCTTGTTTCCACAGAAAGCCAGAGACTATGGATTTGTTCCAGATTAAGATACATCAGGTTTGACCAGCCAAGACCCCCTGAAAGGTCTCCAATGACACCATGGCCCAGATGATTCAACATCCAGAATGGTTTCAAGTCAACTGGCTCAGATATACAGCCTCACGGACTACTCCATGATCCTAAAATTTTCTTTCTGTCTCCAGAAGATACAGCGCCCCCCTCCAGCAGGAAGTAGTAAGAGAAGCTACGCCCAAATTCCCAAATGTACCAAGCTGGCTTTAGAGATGGAATTGGCTCACTCCCCCTCTAAACCCAGACATATTGCTCAAAAAAAAAAAAAAATGGTTAAGAGATTCTTGTGTCCCAAATCAGAAGAGCCCTCTGGTGTGGGACAGAGAAAAAACAATATTTTTATTTAAATCAGGTTGATTATAAATACAATCTCTTTCTAAAACAAAAAGGGGGATAGTTTAGATATGATAGGATGAAAGGGTAGATTATTGAACCTACTTTTAAAGAGTAACAACTTGTTTAAAATGTTTTACATTGCTATAGATTTTAGTTTATTGATACAAGTTTAAACTTAATTTTGTTATACTGTATATATATTTCTATTCTTGTTTGAGGTATTATGTTTATGTAACTCATTTAAAATTGTAATGGATAATTAAAAAATAGATTAATAGTTAGTCATCTATGATAATATTTGTAGCCATGTTAGTTAAGTCTTCTAGGTATACATAGATATATTTCAGATAGATAGGTAGTCTTCAAACACTTCAAAGACCTACAGAATATGGCATTTAAAATGTTTTAAAAGTTTAGACTTTTTGGACAGTGAGACATGTCTGCTCCTGACAGCACCGATTTACTTCAGAGAGGAGGATGGGCATCGAAGACACTCCATATGGAGTTTATCTTCACCTTGACAAAAATAGCCATTTGGGCAAGAAACTGTTCTTGCCTGGACTGCCTGATCAACTGGACATGCAGGACCCATACAAAGGTGACCACTGAACTTTGCTTGACAAAATGGTCCTTCAGGTTCCTGCTTTGCAGAGAAAACTGCCAGACATTCTACAGGACACAGAGAAAAGTGAATAAGAGACTCTAGGCCTGTGGGCTGAAGACAGATGCCCCAACTTTACAAGAGAACTTTGAATGACTGTCCAGGCTGCCAGCTGTCTCTGTCTACCCTACAAGACTCCTAAAAGTTGCTTATATCCTTCTCCATTTCTCAGGCAGTATTATATCCTTCTGAGGTCATTGATGTGGTTAAAGACTGGATACTTACAATTTTCCTTAGTTATAATAAAAGATAAGTTAGATATAAAACCTTAAACTCACAAATATAAGATAGATAGGATCTCTTCTTTAATATTGTAACTGTAATTCTTGCTTGATAATTGTTTTGTTATATGTAATTTTACTATGTTAAAGTTAAAACCTTCCTTTTTAAGAAAAGAAAAGGGGAAGTGCTGTGGGATGGTCTGTATGTCAAGTGTGTTGCTGATTGGTCAGTAAATAAATCACTGATTGGCCATTGGCTAGGCAGGAAGTATAGGCGGGACAAGGAAAAGAATTCTGGGAAGTGGAAGGCGGAGAGGGAGACACTGCCAGCCGCCATCAGGACAAGGAAGATGTAAGGTACCAGTAAGCCATGAGCCATGTGGCAAAGTAAAGATTAATAGAAATGGGCTAAATATAAGAGTAAGAGCTAGACAATAACAGGCCTGAGCTAATGGCCAAGCAGTTTAAATAATGTAAGAGTCTGTGTGTTTATTTTATAAGTGGGCTCTGGGACTGGCGGGACTTGGTGGCGGGAGCTGGAGAAAAATTCTCCAGCAACACTATGTTCCATGTATCTCCTTACTCTCATCTCGCATAATATGTGTGACCATTACCCAGAAATGAAATTTCTTGAAGAATACACTGCTGTCTTTCCTCAGTGATACAAAGTGGAGAAGATAAAAGCCATCCTTGGACTTCTGTATATGTTAAAACCCTCCATGCATTCATTAATAAAACGCTTTCTGTTCTTGTCAATCTACCTCATGCCACTCAGTGGGGACAGCTTCACTGAAGAATTAAAAAAGCAGGAGCAAAGACATCCTAGTTCCTACAATTCCTGTAGTCTCTGTCTTGCTACTGAATCTATTCTGTCAGTAAATAAATATTTTCTCCTCTACTTTCTCCACCCTCCAAGTGTCTCTTCTTTTTTGTTCTTCGCTTTTATATTTGGCTTATTAATTATAATAATTAGCTAGAGCTATTTTATTGAGTTCATATTATACATTTTATTTATTTGCAGAGGTCTTTTACTGTCTATTTCAAAATTAATTTCTTTGAAGATTTTGGCCATCTTTAAGAGGCCTGTTGTAGTTTTGATATCTGTTAAACGTATAAGCTCTGTACACTCATGTAATCCTTATGGTTTCTATGCATAAAATAATGGATGGTATCTTGGACAATTTAATAGTTTATTATAAAACTTGTTTAACTTTTACAAACAATGTGTGTTTTCCTCCAAACTGCAATAGATTTAGCTAGTTTCACATTGCCAACTCTAACTTGCATTCAGGGGTCTCTGGTACTGATATGGCTTTTTTTTTTTTTTTTTTTTGCTAATCTTCTTCAAGTGTAATTTTCATCTCACCCATTTGCAAGCCCCTCTGTGTCCAGTTTGCACTTTGAAGATAGCATTTTTGTTTGGGTCTCGACTTGTTCATTGTACTAGGGAGATTGGATCTATGCAGGAATAGCTGACGGCTAAGCCCTAGAGGTCATGGACAACTTTATTGGATATATTCCTGAGTTCCTCATTTCTGTTGTAGTTTGAGTGTGAAATGCCCACACAAGTGTCTTTGTTGGAACATTTCCCTAGCTAGTGGCATAGACTGTATTTCCTTGACACATGAGCCACAATGAATCCTTTATTGCTCATGCTATTTCTTTCAGGTGTTTCATCTCAGCAATGAGATAAGAAGCTAATATAAGCCCAGTGCACAGCATTCCCCTTTCAGTTCTCAATCTGAAAGGCCAGGATTTTACTTTCTGCTCTACAAGCAAGACTGACCCAGCAACCAGAAAGGAATGACTGAAAGACAGAGAGGCATGGAGAGTCTATGTGGCTTTCCACTACATGGGGTCACAGTAGCTCCATTAGCACTTTGGGTTCTTCATTGTTATTACTGTCACAAGTTTGTAAAAGATAAAGGGGAGACACTACAAGGACCTCACCTGGTATCTCTGAGCATCCTCAAGTCTACTTTCTCTCTGTGAGATAAACCAGAATGATTCTATGTCCACCTCCAATATTTTAGGCTGTGCTAAGATCAGTCAGGGGTACCAAGGGAGAAAAAATAGAAAATTCTTGAAAAGTTAGGTGGTTTATGAAATTCTATCTTCATTAGTTAATCTTATACTCTACTTTTGAATCATGACCTACTTGTCTCAAATTTCTCCTGGGTGTGATTCCTCCAGACACTGGGAGACACTGTATACACTCAGTTGCCACAAATGCTACACTTGTAGCCTATTACAAACAGTAACTATTATCTATGGAGTGATCACTAATGGGATTAAGATGCTTTTACGATTTCAAGAATGCTCATGTTGGAATAGACAAACATATCATATTTCTCATCTGTCTGGTGTCTTGGGGTCCTCACAGGAGCAGCTCTAGGACCATGAGAATACAATATCCTCCTTTGGACTTACAAGTTGTTTATCATCATATTGTTAACTGAAATAATACTTCATTATTTGTCTTCTTTTTTCTGTTCACAGCTTCCTTGAATAAAAATAAGAGTTAAATTTGTCTACTAGAAAAATAATTTTGAAGAATTTCTTTGTTTGGAGAACAGTTTTTCTTCTACTGACTCATGTGGAGTTGGTCTTAGTGATCATATTCAATTTCCATCCATAGATACAAATTAAACAGCCATGCAAAGGATGCATGAGCAGTTGTAGGTTTATGTCCATCATGTCCTTCTCTGACTCTGCAGGCCTTGCATAGAATCAGAACCTTACCCATTGAGTAGCTGTTTCCTGCATTGCTCTGAATTCTTAGAGATCTTTCTGAACAACTTGAACATTTGGACTTTTCATTCTCCCCATGGTTGTTTCCAAGCAACTCCTGTTTCTTTTCTTGCCTTTCCCAGATAAAGTGCAGCAAGCCCCCCTGCACTATCATGTGAGTTTGAGACAGACATTCTATGATATAGTCAGAACACTAACAACACAGCACAAGGAGCAGCCAAACCAACACTACCCTTAGGAAAACTTCCAAGTGCCACATGGGCCACGTTGTCTTTCTGACTACTTATTTTTTTTTTCTTTATTGGTTACCTTTTCTTAGGAACATAACTCCAAGTACTTGTTAGTATCCTAGATACCTAGGTCAATGATGAGTCTCTTTCCATATATAATATAATAATACTATTCCTATCTAATATTTCCCCAGAAACTCAAATGTTTATTTCCTCTGCAGAAACATGCCTATATATCCTAACTTTCCCTATGAGGGATATGTCCTTCCTTCAATCAAATTGTCTTTTACTTGTTTCTGATGATGACAAAAAGCCATTATTTTGGTATGTTTTGGCTCCAAAAAGTTCTCCCCATTCACTTATATTTGTTGCGATTTCATTTTTCCCCTGTTAAATCAGAGACACTGTACCTACAAGACAGTTATATCTTCAGAAAAAAATTTCCTTCAATAAAGACAAATATCCTTTAAAAACTCCCAAATGTGGTGACCAATTCAACTCAGAAGAGTCAATAAAGTTACAATTAAAGACTGCAAAATCGAATGTAACTTTTCTTAAAGCAATACCAGATCTTCACATCTTTCAAATAGTTGCACCATCCCTTTTATTATTTCAGGTTTAAAGGGCATAGGCTTTGGTTGAAAACCTCTCACTGTCCATTTCTCTATGGCATGGATATAAGGCATTTTCAAACACAGCTAGAGTTCCCAGTGTGTCAGTGCTTAAAGCCACAAACAGGCTGGAACAAATGAAAGCATCTTATGCAGTCTCTTCTCTGAGGGCATGACTGACATATCATACACGATGTGAGCCGTGTCCTGGGGATCCTGCACCACAAGGAGCTCAGCTCTTTTACTTTATTTCTGTTCTTATGTTTTAATAAATATCCATATGTTTCTTGCTACCTAGATCTAATGAGTAGCACTCCCACATGACTTCCCTTTTACTTAGTTCCTCGTGTACCAGTTCCTGTGGCTTTAATGAGCACCATTCTCATGTTCTTAATGAATAATTGATTGCAGAGGAATGCTTGGGATCACTTTTGCTCATTATTAGTGGGAGGAAGGGAAACTCTATCTTATTTTTCTCTATAGACCTTGATCTTTTCAATGTGCTGTTTTGCATGCATGATTATGCTGTTACAGTAGTATTTCAATTAAAATTTTTGAGTATTTGATCCGTAGTAATGCATTAGTTGTATTAACAATGTGGATAATGTGCCATTTTGATAAGGAAAACAACTTTTGCCTTTGGGGGAGTAAATTTTTATCACTCTTGCTAGAAGTTGTGGACTGGACTGCTTGCAATATGTCTAATAAAGAGCCAATAGCTAATGGTAGAGGAGTGAAACACATTAGGTCTCTAAATGTGAATTCAATACAAGTCAGAGAACACGGTATTTAACATATGAAAATGGTTCTGAAGTCTCCATGGCAACTACTGAAATGCTAATCATCAACTATGCTATCAGTTATCAATGTAAGCAAATAATGTCCCTGGTTCTTCTTCAAATTTTTCTACCACCTTCTCTTCAGAAAGATAATTAGAACAGGCTTTGTCTGTGAAGGGCAGATACGATTATTAATTCAAGAAATGAAGTGTATTACTTTAATATTAGTGGAATCTGGCACTAATCTCTATATTAGAAAGGATGTGCTTGTATTCATTTGGCAGCTGGCTTGTATTAGCACGTGATCATCCCACCCAGGAGAAAAGTGAGGATATAAGTTTCTTAACTTGCTGTGACATTTTAGTGAATATCATCACAGCTTCCAATTCCAACTTATTTTTATGACCTCCTCAACAGAAAAGAACACATTTTTTTAGAATAATGATAAAACAAACCTCTTTTTGGAGACCAACTTATTCATTTCTCTGAGTATCTCTTGTGTGCATAGAAAACATATTTATTAATAAGGTATTACTTGTTTTGCTCTTATTAACCTGCCTTTTGTTCTGGGTATTTCGTATAAGAACCCAGTGATTTCATTCCTTACCCACTAATTGGTTTCAGTGCTGATTAAGAAAAAATAAATTCTAAATAACCAACACATACCTTCTTAGTGAGTTTCTTCAACATTGTTTCTAAGGTCTGGTCCATTAAATGTTCAACTCCCTAATTGTGAAATATTTCATGTTTATCTTTTTGCTGTTACACAGGATCCTCAGGCCCATAGTCAACTTGGTTCATAAGCTTTGTCCTTCCAGACAGAAATGGGAGAGATATCTTCTCATAAATTAGTGACTTGTGTTTAGACACACAGGAGAGAGCAGAGTGTTTACTTTGTATCTTCCAAATTGCTTTCGGCTCAAAATACACTTTCTGCAAAGTAGCATGTTCAAAGAGGGGCATATCTTACTGACCTTTAAAAGCATTAGCATATAATTTCTTAAGGAAGCTATATATAAGCTTAAGGTCCCTGTACATATATTTTATGTGGTACATCTAAAGGCCCACTCAACAAGAGGGAAATCTAGAAACCTAGATAACCATATGACTTTATTGTGGTCATGGATCTTGGAAGAGAATCGATTACTGCCACATTGTTATACCAGCATACTTTCTGTCTGTTTCCTAAAGCTTATCCTTTTAACCACAGGCAAGTGTGGCTGTCAGTGCTCATCCAAGAAGTTCTCTTTATAGCAGATAAAGATCATTACAGAGAACTATACCTGGACACAATGCAGAAATCAACAGATTATGGGGGAAACCAGCTTTAGTGGATACATCTGTATCATGGTTCTTACACGTGTGCTGTGGATATCGCTATATGTAAATAAACTCTGATTGGCCAATAGCCAGACAGGAAGTATAGGCGGGACTAACAAAGAAGAGAATTGAGAGAACAGGAAGGGAAGAGGAGACTGCCTGGAGCCGCCGCCAGGACAAGGAAGATGTAAGGTACCAGTAAGCCATGAGCCATGTGGCAAAGTAAAGATTAATAAAAATGGGCTAAATATAAGAGTAAGAGCTAGACAATGACAGGCCTGAGCTAATGGCCAAGCAGTTTAAATAATGTAAGAGTTTGTGTGTTTATTTTATAAGTGGGCTCTGGGACTGGCGGGACTTGGTGGCGGGAGCTGGAGAAAAATTCTCCAGCTACAAATGGCGCCCAACGGCTCGAGTTTCCACCTTAAACCTGAGAATATTTAATAACCAATTCTAAACAGAGCCAAAACCAGGTTCCTGCTTCATGTCTTATATGGGTGGCTAGACGCCGCAAAATGTGGGTTTGAACTACTGGCGGGTTCCTGGCGTGTGCACTTGACCTGCAGTATGGCGGGAGTAATGTGCCAGCGGCACATTACGCTGTATGGTAGATTTACTCTTTACTAGTATATATATATAAAAAAAAAAAGAGGTTTCTGGGCTACACGCTACTTTGATAAAAAGCGTAGACCCACTATTTCTGAGAGTTACAGCTCCCAGAGCTGGCAGAAAACGGACCACCACCATGTTGGGAAACTGAAGTGGGCGGAGCCAACAGCCAAGTTTCAGTCTTAGAAGGCTGCAGTTTATTTAAATCAATAGGTTCACAATAAGACTGATTCAGATGGAATAGTTCACAATGTGTGTAAAATGTACGTAGGCTTAAAAGAGAAAAAAAGAAATATATACAGTTATATAAACAAATAGATAGTTTTTAAAAATAAAGTCTTTAAAGAAACATTAAAGGTAATAAGCCATGTAAAGAATGGCTATCACACAGAGAATCTGGATTATGTTGTCTTTGATATTTGTAACTGAAGAAAAACATTTGATTATAAAAGCTGTTGAGTTATGCCAAAATGTAAATTTTAAAGGTACCTTGACTTCAAAGTTTGGATATAAGGATATGTTGCTTTGGAAAAGAGTCTCTGCTTTTGTTTCCACAGAAAGCCAGAGACTATGGATTTGTTCCAGATTAAGATACATCAGGTTTGACCAGCCAAGACCCCCTGAAAGGTCTCCAATGACACCATGGCCCAGATGATTCAACATCCAGAATGGTTTCAAGGCAACTGGCTCAGATATACAGCCTCATGGACTACTCCATGATCCTAAAATTTTCTTTGTGTCCCCATAAGATACAGCGCCCCCCTCCAGCAGGAAGTAGTAAGAGAAGCTACGCCCAAATTCCCAAATATACCAAGCTGGCTTTAGAGATGGAATTGGCTCACTCCCCCTCTAAACCCAGACATATTGCTCAAAAAAAAAAAAATGGTTAAGAGATTCTTGTGTCCCAAATCAGAAGAGCCCTCTGGTGTGGGACAGAGAAAAACCAATATTTTTATTTAAATCAGGTTGATTATAAATACAATCTCTTTCTAAAACAAAAAGGGGGATAGTTTAGATATGATAGGATGAAAGGATAGATTAATGAACCTACTTTTAAAGAGTAACAACTTGTTTAAAATGTTTTACATTGCTATAGATTTTAGTTTATTGATACAAATTTAAACTTAATTTTGTTATACTGTATATATATTTCTATTCTTGTTTGAGGTATTATGTTTATGTAACTCATTTAAAATTGTAATGGATAATTAAAAAATAGAATAATAGTTAGTCATCTATGATAATATTTGTAGCCATGTTAGTTAAGTCTTCTAGGTATACATAGATATATTTCAGATAGATAGGTAGTCTTCAAACACTTCAAAGACCTACAGAATATGGCATTTAAAATGTTTTAAAAATTTAGACTTTTTGGACAGTGAGACACGTCTGCTCCTGACAGCACCGATTTACTTCAGAGAGGAGGATGGGCATCGAAGACACTCCATATGGAGTTTATCTTCACCTTGACAAAAATAGCCATTTGGGCAAGAAACTGTTCTTGCCTGGACTGCTTGATCAACTGGACATGCAGGACCCATAGAAAGGTGACCACTGAACTTTGCTTAACAAAATGGTCCTTCAGGTTCCTGCTTTGCAGAGAAAACTGCCAGACATTCTACAAGACACAGAGAAAAGTAAATAAGAGACTCTAGGCCTGTGGGCTGAAGACAGATGCCCCAACTTTACAAGAAAACTTTGGATGACTGTCCAGGCTCAGCTGTCTCTGTCTACCCTGCAAGACTCCCAAAAGTTGCTTGCATCCTTCTCCCATTTCTCAGGCAGTATTATATCCTTCTGAGGTCTTTGATGTGGTTGAAGACTAGATACTTACAATTTTCCTTAGTTATAATAAAAGATAAGTTAGATATAAAACCTTAAACTCACAAATCTAAGATAGATAGGATCTCTTCTTTAATATTGTAACTGTAATTCTTGCTTGATAATTGTTTTGTTATATGTAATTTTACTATGTTAAAGTTAAAACCTTCCTTTTTTAAAAAAAAAAAAAAGAAGAAAAGGGGAAGTGCTGTGGATATCACTATATGTAAATAAACTCTGATTGGCCAATAGCCAGACAGGAAGTATAGGCGGGACTAACAGAGAAGAGAATTGAGAGAACAGGAAGGGAAGAGGAGACTGCCTGGAGCCGCCGCCAGGACAAGGAAGATGTAAGGTACCAGTAAGCCATGAGCCATGTGGCAAAGTAAAGATTAATAAAAATGGGCTAAATATAAGAGTAAGAGCTAGACAATGACAGGCCTGAGCTAATGGCCAAGCAGTTTAAATAATGTAAGAGTTTGTGTGTTTATTTTATAAGTGGGCTCTGGGACTGGCGGGACTTGGTGGCGGGAGCTGGAGAAAAATTCTCCAGCTACACATGTGTAGCTCAGGGAATAGGGAAAATGGGGCAGAAAGATTTTAAGAGTCAGAATGCCAAGAAGTTGACTGTGCAACAGTCTCTCATAGGAATCTCTGCTCAAACAATGCCAGTATCAATAGATACACACATGCAGAAAGGAAAAACTCTCACAGAGTCTCACCACCAGACAAAGAACTACAGACAACAAATCTCTGCTGAGTGAGGGAGAATTAGCCTTTCTCAGGGATAAGCTCCATAAATGTTATCCAATACTAAGAACAAAAGTGCCCTTGGCAGTTTGTGTTTACATATTTGTGCATACATACGTGTATATGTATAGATATATGTATGTAACAATAATAGTTAAGGAAGGGGAGGCTACCAAATTGAGAGTAGGAGCAGGGATATGGGAGAAGTTGGAGGGAGGAAAGGGAAGGGAGGAAGTGATGTAATTGTATTTTAATTAAGTATATATTTTAAAAAGAAAATGAGAAAGAACACAGATGTTTATATATTACAAAGCAGAAAAAGTATTAAGACAATGGCTAAAGACTTGTCTGAAGGCCAGCTACCATAGTTAAAGATTTTGCAAAAAAAAAAAAAAAATATTCCCGTTATATATTAGAAATACAAGCTGAGTGTGGCAGCACATGCCCATAATCCCACCACTTGGGAGGTGGAGGTAGAAGGATCACTGTAAATTCAAGACCAGCCTGGACCACATTATGAGTTCCAGGACAGCTAAGCTGCATAGCAGGATCCTGTCTCAATAATACAAAATAACAAGGAAAAAAAAAAAAAAAACCCTTTCTGTTTCTACGTTTCTACTTGAGTTTAGGATATGTCCTATAGAAAACAAGAGTAACAGTAGTCGACCCAGAAAGGAAGTTGACAAAATATTAAGTCACTTCAGGTGTGAGGTTCAGAATTAAAGGGATTCAAGGTAACAGGAGCTAAGGAGTAAGGACTGCTGAACTCTTTCCCCATCTGTGGATATGGTACCTTCCAGAGCTGTGTGGACTCCAGTGAACATAGCCTACCTCCTCCACCCTCTGTGATAACTACCCCAAATGTGCAGAGCTTGTCTCCTTTTTTTCCTAGCAAATAGAGAATACACACACACACACACACACACACACACACACACACACACACACACACACATACACAGAGAGAGACAGAGACAGAGACAGAGACAGAGAGACAGAGAGAATAAATTCCAACCTAAGAACCTTAACACATTTAAAACCCTTATATTTTCATAGTTCAAATAAAAGTAAAAAATCCCCCTGGTCCAACCTTATGGAGAAAATAATAAAAAATGATATAATTTCCTCCATCTATTTAAAACTAAAATGAAAAAGAAGGATGAGGAATAAAGTAGAGGGAACATAGAAGGAAATGGGAGAAGAAAGGGAAGGGAAGAAGGAAGGCATGTAGATAGAATAACGATTGGAAGGCAGTACCTCAAAACATTGAATTATGTGTCTATTTAGTGGTAAGACACGGGATTCTTAAAAAAGTTTCTAGACTTTTTAACACTGTTGTGCTGGATAGTTTTATGTTAATTTCACACAAGCTAACGTCATCTTAGAGGAGGAACCTTAATTAAGAAAATGGCTGTATAAAATCAGGCTGTAGGCAAACCTGTAAGGCATTTTCTCAATTGGTGATTGATGAGGGAGGACCCAGCCCATTGTGGGTAGTGCCATCCCTGGGCTGGTGGTCCTGGATTCTATAAAAAAAGAAGCTCAACACACCATGGAGAGCAAGCCAATGAAGAGCACCCCTTCATGGCCTCTGCATCAGCTTCTGTACCCAAGTTCCTGCAGGGTTTGAGTTCCTGTCCTGACTTCATTCACTGATGAACTATGACATAGAAGCCTAAGCTAAACAAACCATTTCCTCTCCAGGTTGCTTTGGTCATGGTGTTTTATCACAGCAATAGTAATCCTAACTGTAACAACTTTATAGCTGCTTGAATGAATTTTGTAGGGGAATACTGAGATGTGTAGTTAAGTTGCACTGGGTTCTCTGTTACACACAGTGCTTTTGACTCTCCAAGCTGCTTCCTTTTACTCATGGGGTGTGTGTGTGTAGAGTTCAATGCTTGACTGTGATTGCTCAAATTTTCATGGTTTAAGTATGAATGTTTGTACAAGGCAAACTGAGCTGTCTCTACTTTATGATACTGCGAAGTGTTTTGATAATTCAAGTTTGGGTGATTGGAGTGCCCCATCAGAACCACCTGACACACTTTGAAACTGCTCCAAATTAATTGCACATTTATAACATTTGAGTGGCTAATATGGAATTCAAAACAAATTTATGTTAAATGGTGGTTTGCCATTACTGCCTTTCAAAAATCTAAGTGTTTTGTATCTCTAAGCTATAAATAATATTAATAAATTACTGCAGTACTCAGTAATGATATGAAGCATGTGTCTATTTTTGAGATTGAAAAAATTCAGAAGTTTAGTTAAATTCAGTTACCATTTGTGAAATTAGTAAATTGAGTTCTATGTATATGTTGAGCTAGGTAAAAAGAGATGGAGAATATATAAAAGGATGGTATTTATATTAAGAAAACCTCAGTGACAAAAAAATCATCTGTGAGTCTGTGACAAATTATACTATGAATGGATAGTGTAGGCATCGTGTACCACATAGCAATGACCTCAAGGTGATTAGTGACAGAACATAGAGTTCCTGATCTTTGTTATGGTCAAAAAAACCTGTGTAGTTTTTCTTTCACTTTCCTTTATTTCTACTAAGATCAAGGCCAATGAAGACTGACACCACTCAATACCTATTACTCTTCATGTGAATTGCCAAACAGTTGCTTTAAAAGGTTGTTTCCTATTTTAATATTCGTCTACCTTTAATTCAGTCTCCACTGTGGAACAAGGGAATAAATCACACTGCCACTGTAGTTTGAAATGTTCCCTAACGATGCACATGCCAATGCTGGGCCCGGCTTGTACTGCTATGAAGAGGTGGGGCCATCAGGAGCACGCTTCTGTAGAGGACATTGTTGCCATTCTCCTTTGCCCCAGTAGAGAAATCGACATCTTCCTCCAGGCAGTGCTCACTGTGACATACTGCCTCGCCACAGGTACAAAATCAATGGAGACAATTGATCCTGGACTGAAAGCTCTGAAACCAGGAGCCAAAAGTATTTTTCTTGTTTATTAATTGATTCCTTTCAGGTATTTTGTCACAGTAGAAGAAAGCAGCACATCCTCCAGTTTCATCTTTTTCCAGATCCTTCCCAGCTCCTCTGCCCCACCCTGCTGCCTCACCCTGCTGCCCCATCCTGCTGCCCTACCCTGCCGCCTTACCTTTCATTCACCACATTTAGTTTTAAATCTCTAGTTTGTTGCTGTGACCATCATCCCTGTTACACAGCCTTTCACCCTAGTTGCTGTCTAGCTCATTACAGCATTTGAGTTATCCTTTCAGATCTCATTACCTAAACTTACTATACCCACTTATCTCTATAACTGTCCACTGCTCACCTCTTCTTCCTGGAGCCTGCACAAGGCAGGGAACTCTTTGCCTTTGGCTGCCTGCTGTTTGTTCTCCAAAGTAACAAGAACATTGCAAGACGCTTGAATAGGATTGACTGTGATAACAAATGAACAGATGTCCAATTCCAGGTTACATTTTCTGTGCAACCTGCCATACTCCTGGCTCTATGAACAGTTTTCCAGAATTTTCAAGAACAATAATTTGACATTTTAATTTTTTATTTTTACAATGTAGGTGACTTTTATTCCTGTACTGACCTCATAACGATGAGGAGCCTAAATGGCCAGAAGCATGGCAAGCATGTGCCTGGGTTTTTTCTTTTCTTTTCTTTTTTATCTTTTTGCAGTTCTAGCTTTCAAGACAGTATATGTTGTAGCCTGTCTCTCAGTCTCCTGAAGATGAAACTTGGATATGACTCTGCACTTTCTGTTTCCCATAGGATTTCTGCGACAGTGCACAGGGATCATAATCCTATTTCCTTTTAATTTTTTGAGAATTCTGCATATAAGTACTGTATTTATATAATTAACCCCCTCCTCCATCCAACTCCTCCCATGATCCACATGGCCTCTTACTCTCTCTCTCTCTCTCTCTCTCTCTCTCTCTCTCTCTCTCTCTCTCTCTCACACACACACACACACACACACACACACACACACACGTACACATTTTTATATGAAGCCTTTCATGAGGAGTGAGACCTCTACTTAATCTGTGAGTATAGATAAATATTTAGAATGCAGCTAGAAATTATTCTGGTTTAGGAAAATGACGATATATCAGCCACAAGTAGTAGTATGCAGGACTAGAAAAAGCATGCCTAATGTTATCCAGGAGAATTGTTGGTGGGTGGGGAGGCATCCATGGATGTCTCCAGAGTGAGACCTCACCTGCAGAACTCTTCACAGATAATGTACAGCTGCTGCTTGATTTGGTGCAATGGCTGCAGGGCCTGCAGTATTTATTTTCTCTCACTGTGCCTGAGATGCTAATGCATCCTTCTCACTTGCTTGTCTCACTGTTATTTTGTCAGCTTAAATCACCCATGTATATACATGGATTCTGCCTTTTTGCATTCTGATAAATAAGTACTTTTAGTAGACTGTCTATTGACCAAAAGAGGCAAGTTTACACTTCTAAAATAAGTGTCATCTCTAATCCTTGAGAGGAGCTGAACATGATCAAATTCTCTTCATTCTGTGAAGACAGCACCAGTTTAAATTCTGTTTTAAGGAGAAAGGAGGAGAATTAAATCATTTTAGTAAACCCTAGAAATATTATGTTAAAACACCATTGGGAAACAATAGATTAAATAATTTTTAAAAGTGATTTTTAAAATATTTCTGATCTTCTTGTTTAACTTTATTGTTATTATTATTGAGATTTTCTATTCATTTTACCTACCAACCACAGATTCCCCCTCTTCCCTCCTCCCACCCCCCAGTATTCCCCCACAACCCACCCCCCATTCCCACCTCCTCCAAGGCAAGGTCTCCCATCTTCAAACATTGTGGATTTCTTATTTGCTATGATTTTTTTTGACAAATGTTCTCCCAAACTTCAAGTATAACAGGCCCCCAGACCTTAGCACAACCAACACCATTATGGAAGTACAGCCAGCATGTAGGCAGCAATGCTTGCTAAAACAGGATCAAAGGATAAGTCAACTGCCCAGAGTGCAGCTGGGAAAGTCTCTAAGTGTATTGATCTTGCTTTGTGTCTTCTGTAGTTCTGTTTTTTGCTAACTGTTCTTGGTAACTGGTATGTCAATCCATGGTGTGAATTTTGTTCTTTAAAAGTCAAAAACAAGAAATCTTGGAGTTGCATGATTTGGTCAAGTTATCCATTCAGCCATTTGACAGCTCTAAAGACTATAAAGCTTTAAGAGTCCATGTGTTCTCTGGAGGAGTTACCTGGGAACACAAGATCTAGAGGTTTACCAACAAAGATATAAAGGTGAAGAATATAGGATAGTAGTGCAGAAGAAGAGAAAGTGAGAGAGAGGAAGCAATAATCTACAGGGCACATAAGGCACTGGTTAACACCATAGAGAGTGTTCTGCATGGGGCTGACATTAACTTCATAGTGTGGGTGGGTTCCTTCCAATTACTTGAAAATCTGAATAATTAAAAAAAAAGGACTGACCTCTCTAAGAGAGAAGGAATTCTCCAGGAAGATATCTGGTTGCAGATGTGTACCTCTGTCTTTTCTCTGGTCCCTAAAAATGCTGATTTGTTACTTGATTGCCTTTATAATTATAGAAGCACATTCATTATGAGCGCGCTCTCTCTCTCTCTCTCTCTCTCTCTCTCTCTCTCTCTCTCTATCTCTATCTCTATCTTTCTCTCTCTCTCTCTCTCTCTCTCTCTCGGTCTCCTACACTCTACTTTCCCACTTCCCTTTTTTCTACACACAAATATATCCCTTGTTGCTTCTGGTTCTCATAGTGAACCATAACCAGCAGAGATTTTGATGCTATGAATGGTTATAGAGGCACAGTATCATATGAATAGATTATTTGAATGGGATCTTGAGTTTCTGGAACTTTCTTTCTAATCTGATTAGATTAAAGGATACTAATGAAATTATTTCAGTGCATGGCTTTGGCAACAAAGAAACAAAATTTCTTATCATTCTACTATTCCTATCAAATACTCACAAAAGCAAGCATCTGTGGAGCCATGGATATGATACTTCTAAGAATTTTATCAAAGGAGTATAATGAGATCTTCTGGCTTCAATGTCACTGGAGAAAAAAAGGGACAAGAAACTATGATATAGGAAGACCATGTAGAGTCAGATAGACTTAAGACCCTGAATTTGAAGGATGTCTCCTGCCAAGAGAAGTAGGCTATCCGTAGTCACATGAAATTATTAATTAACCAAGGATTGTCTGAGGTATTTGAAATGTTTCCCTCTGAACAGCTATTTCATCTTAGGACCTTCTTCCTCCTCCCTTCTAGACCTGTAAGTAAGTTTAGGCAAGGATAACATACCCAGGTGGGTGTGGTGAAGCATGATCCAGGTGGAAGCATGCTGTCTTCCAAAAGAACTACTGAAGTTCTTATATTCATACAGACAGAAGTTTGTGAAAGATGTGAAAATGTGTATAAAGCTATGTGTTAATGGTAGAACAAATGTCACTAGGGCAAGTTCACTCTATTGATTCAGGCCAGCTTAGCAGAAATTCTACATTTATGGTACAGCACAGAAGTGAGAAATGGCTCTGTTTTTGTTTGTCTGCCCAAAGTACAGAAGCATGAACCAAAGATTAATGTAGTGTAAGCAAATTCAGAATGTTCATTTTTTCCCTTGTGTATAGAGGAAGAGATTCAAAGACTCAGGGAGATGTGAATGTTAGAACAGATTTGACACAGGAGACTACTTGGCCATCCTGGAAGAATGGAGAAGACTTGCCTTCAACAGGAGCCAAGAGTATTCTGGGAAGTGCCACAATCTTCAGAGAACTATCATTGCTATTTATAGACTTGACCTCACAGCAAAAGACACTGCCAGTGAACTTGGAAACGTAAATACAATGAGGAATAGAATCCTATTGTAATATCAACATAAGAAGATGTCTTTTGTCTTTGTACTTCAATTGGAGATAAGTTACCACCAGTAATATAGTTTGTGCATCTGGTTCTTCCTACAACCCCTAGAGAAAGACAAGTACCAACCAAGATGCTTGCTAACTCAGAGGTGCTACAGAAGAAAGTACTTGTAAATACCAGCATTGACCATTGCAGAAATCTGCACAGCTTTCAGATTGACCTGACTGGGGTGCTGAGAATGAAAAAAAAATACAGGCACATATAGAGAGAAAAGCTGGGACTGGCATGACTGTGCACTCTGATGGAAAATTAGCAGCATCCTGGGAGCTCAAGGGTTTGTTATACACAGCAAACACAAATGTGAGATTAGAGGGTTATATAAAATTGGAAAGAGTCTTCATAGGTTAAGAGTGTCAGGCTGCCATCATCCAGGAAGAGAAAGCTTCAGTTGACTGTTTCTGTACACAATATCAATATCCAGGAAGACAAAGGTGCAACAGATACTTTCTGCACACAGGTTTTAGCCAAAGAGATCAACTGTTCATCAACATTCGTATTTGGCCCAGGGTAATATTTTGCAACTCCAGTGAGCCTGCTCTGGGTTAAGGCTTTGCCAGTTCCACTGGACTGAGGCATTGGTGTTCTTAGTATGGCCATGCTCATGCCAATAATATACATTCACTCAGGACTTTATCTGTTCTTCACAGATTGTGTGGCTAGAGACTGAAATGAGGACTGTAAGTCCTCTTGTTATTATTATTGAAGAGATGTTCTGATTACATGTTAGGCTACATAGCTGTCATCTAGCTTTCTGTCATTATCACTTTTCTATTTTGATTTCTTTGTTCCCTCTCCTCTCTCATGTTAGATGATGGGTTTTCTTTGTACCACAGTGTTTCAGCATTGTTAACTTTAGTATACTATCTGAGTAATAGCTTATCAAGAAGCCTAACCATTAGCCAAAGACTTTCCAGCTTTTCTGGTTTGCACAGATAAGATCATTGCTTGTTAGACACAAACAGGATATTGGCATTGTCTTTGTTTACATGTTAAGATTAAAGAAGATTCACAGAGATGCCATGTTGACAAGAAACTGATTTGTGAGGTTGATTTTGTGTCTCAATATGGAGAATGGTTTGAATGGGAGTAATTTTGAAGTTTTGATATCTTTGAGTTGGACCACATTGTCCGTCAGTTGAAAACCTGAACAGCACCATGAGAGCAGCCTCTCTCATTCTCAAGTACAGCACCTTCAGATTTCCGCTGTGTCTTGCTGCCCATGTCAACAGCTACAGGCTTCCTTCTGGAATTGCACCAACTACAGGTCTTATAACTACACAATTTCATTCCTTATGATAAATCTCTTTCCAAACATATGAACCAAACTCTAGTCCTCCTTCCCTGCAGACGAGGACTACTTCACTGCCCTACAATAATTTACCGACACCTCTCAGAGCATCTTTGATTAGAAATTTTCAGAAAGTCCTTAGGTGATGTAGTGGAGGTTTAAAACTTTTGAGAGGAACCTTACTCATATTTGTTACAGCTGTAGAATAAATCCTCTGTTTTGAATCCAGAGAAACTTTCTTCTGACGACTGTGGTGACCATGCAAAAAAAAGTGTAAGTGTGCTAAATAAAAATAAAGCAAATTAGACTTCTGCTAACTCAGACACTGCTGTCAAAAATAGAACATCTGGATGTCAAAAATAGAACATTTCTGTGTGTGTGTGTGTGTGTGTGTGTGTGTGTGTGTGTGTGTGTGTAGGCCTGTGCATGATTGTGATAGACACCCAGTAAACATTAGCAAAGGTGAGGCTGGAACTTGAGGCTGTATATGTACCAAATTTTAAATGTGTGAAAATAGTCTCTAGCTTAATTAATTTTTTTTCTAGCAATAATATGTTGGCTCTTAGAGATGTTCATGTAATAATGGCAAAAGGAAATTTAGTTTTTAATCAATAACCAATTATAGCGAGAATACTAACTAAAGAAAAACCCTTGTTTAACTACTAACACATGAGCTTCCCGGCAAAGGAGCCATTTCCACAGCAACTACTGTGATTGTGTCTTGAACAGTGCGAATAGTGCTACATGACAGTGTTAACCTGTTGTCTTGAAAACTCTCCACTTCTTTTATTTTAAGATGAAAGACTTCAATGGTGGCTTTTTGTTTTGTGTCTAAGGAATTGAGAAGCAAAATATAAAACATTTTCGTATTTTTACTTAAAATTTTTGTATAAGTTATTTTTGGTTATGTTGTATATCAAATCAATGAAGACCAATTAAATTCATGGCTCTGTGGAAAAACTTTAATAATAACAACTGTTAATCCTATATTCAAACACTGTAGGCCTTTGAATATAAATATTTTAATATTGGGGATAGGATCTCCTTCAGTTACACAGGCATCCACTGCAGAACATGATTTTCCCCTGCTTAAAAGTATTTCATGGAAATTTAAGATAATTAATGAAAGAGCCTGAAAAACTAAATATGTAAATATCAAAATAGTGGGAATTTTCATTAGCTGTTGATGTTAGGAAGAAATCAGTAATTGGGAAACTTTAAAATAAACATGGTGTCAGGAAATAAAATGCTATTTATTTGTGTTCTGTAACTGAGCACCAGGTGCATAATTTATTAGCAATGCAAGTACACTATAGCATCTAACCTACGGAACAAAAGCAATTCACTTTATCTGACTAATTAGAGCATAATAATTATAATGATCAGTCTTGTAGAAAATAAAAAAGGCTCATTAAGGAGAAGGTGTGAACAGGAGTGCAATGTTAATTTGGTTAACATGCCTAAATCCATATTGATTTTTAAATTGCCATTCTTGACTGTCCAAAGTTCAAGAATCCAGAAAAACTTGGCATAATCCTCAGTGCTTACATTATGCAATTAGCCAACTCAACTCTTTGAACTGAAGTGACCTGCTTTGTTCATAGGTTTTTCAGGTTAGAATTTAGAATTAATAAGCATTTATAATTTCTGTAGACAAAGATGTCTGACTGAATATGGAGACTGAGAACTCCAATGAAGTAAAGCACAGTAGGTCAAGTCCAGAGAGGTCTGACTCACTTGAAAATGTGATACCAACATTTCTCCCAAAAGACCCATTTTAGCCTGATGACTAGAATTTCATTGGGAGAACAGGCTTGATCTTGAACTCTGCATGTCACTTTAAGTGCCAATCACTCCTATCAGAGGTGACAGAGCCATCACAGCTTGGCAGGTGAATCTCATACCTTCATGGATCTGTCTTGATAAGAAGCAAACCACTTTTGACCATGTACCCAAAGAGGGCCCCTAACCATGAGGAAAATCTCTGCATGCTATAGAAAATACTTTCTGACTTATTTCTTACATTGCCTTGGGCTGAAGATGTTCAAATTGTAACATGGAAATCTGGATCATCCTGTTGACAGGAACAGTTTAGTAAACTAAACAGATGCCGCCAAAGAAATACAGAATGATGCATTCTAGAACTGCTTCAAATCATCATCATAGAAAAATATATGCAATGCTTACTCTTCTGCAGACAGGATATATTGTGTTTTAAAATTTCAGTGTATTTTCTCACAATTTTCCTTTCACTGATCAAAGTCCTTATTAATTCAATGACTGTGTACCTCACAAGGAAGATGATCAAAGGGGAGTCTCTGAATGCAAGGGGCGCTTATCCGAAGGTGGGCAGTTCTACTGTTGATGAGATGGACATTCTCAGTAACATTTATTCCAATGTGAATCTGGAAATGGGAGAAGATAAAAATGAGCTGGGTGAGGCCATTGCTTTGCTTCGTGCCATTCACATAGGTGGAGATGCTGCCTTTCTGCCAGCCAGCTCTTTTCACACAATTCCTATCCTACAAATGCAAGACATGAATTGGTTAGTGCCAAGAATAGAGTGACACTAACTATTACTGGAGAAGCTGAAACCCCTGTTGAAAATACACAGCTAGACCATGGTACTAAGAAGATGATCTAAGAAACAGACATTTTAGTATTGATATTGAATTGAAACAATAGAAGGGGAAGAAAAGACTACTAAGAATAAATAATTGAAAAAAATGTTAACCATAAATTAGAGTCTGTTTACTTACTTGAAATGACTATTTGGCTATGATTATATTGATGTCAGGTGAGGTCACTGGTGAGTAATTACACCATAGATTATCTGAGGTTTAATAAATGCCAGCTGGGTCTTGGTTTCTCGGCAGGATCAGAACAATGCTAACTGAATAACCTCGTTCTAGAGTTTATTTGGTTCAAGTTTTATGGTCTCTATGATGAGCAGTCCTATCTCATCTGGTGAAATATCATGTCCATTCTCCACAACTAGGTCCTTTCTAATTGAAGTCAGAAGTATGAGGGTGAACTTCTCTATTTCCAGTGAATACTCTCTTAAACAATTGTTGGAGCACAGGGTATGAGGTACACAGATGGTACTTCTCAAGCTACACTGTGACTGAAGATCAAGGAGATAGTGCTGAGCTATGCCCTGGGTCTGTGGGTCATGGCTCAATGGAACAGTACATACTCCCTTCACAGTGTACAATTCAGTCTTCAAAACAGCAACATAAAGTACATCCAATTTAGAGAAATGGGGCTGAAGATGAAAATTCTTTCCAATAAGCTTTAAAGCAATATTCATGATGCTGGTAGCTAGACCTAGCTGATGTCCAGCAGGCGAAGCCTAAGGAGTAAGGACATACTCCTTTTGTTCTACTACTAAGCACAAGCTAGACATTTTTAAATGTACATTTACTAAATTTAAATATTTTATTCTATACCTATATGCACCAGGCAGCACTAGGCACTTGTAAGTGCATGCTAGACTTCTATAGAAGAATGAGAAAGATGCAAATTGCTATCTTCATGGAATTTATAACCTAGCAGTTAGATAGAGAATGAAACCAATTATGATAGAATGTAAACTTTCCAAGACTCTAGAAGGTCACAGATTCTAAAATAAAGTGTAGCGATGGAGAAGTGGTTGTTGAAGTGTGGGAGGAACGCAGGCTGGAGTTCAAGGAGGGTGTTGAGCGTAATTTGAGCTGTGAGAGTGATGAGAAATATTGAGATTCCGGATACACAGAAAACAGAGCCGGGAGGATTTTTTGATGGATTGGACACGGAAAGAGAGAGAAGGGCAGTGAGATGCTAGAGGGAATTGGTCTGAATGAAAGTGTCAAGCCCGGTAAATGAGAGAGGCAGTCTATTTCTTTTGGACTTGTGCAAATATTGAAAATGCAGAGAGACCACTACACCACCCACTCAGCGCTGCATGCTTCTTTTCCATGTTGTTGGGTTCAGCCTTCACCCTTTTTCATATTTATAATTTTTTATCGGAGGCTGCCTAAGAGATGTCATCGTAGACAAGAAGTTCTGAATATTTTCTCTTTTCTCAGTTCTAAGCATTTGAAGCTGGGCACACTTTTCAAGTCTCAGAATCCATTCTGCTAAGTCGTACTATTAAAACTGTGACATACTCAGCTGAATTAATTCAAGGTAGTTCACGTATTAAATGTTCTCTTGCAATTAGTCTCTGGAACTTGCAGGTCCCATGACAGGCTGACTAATAGCAAGTCAGATGCTGAGTGAAGCTGCTGCAGAGATGCTAATGTGGAGCACTCAGAATGAGGACTAATCAATTCTGTTACAGAATTAGAAGTTACAGACCCCGAGCACCTATTCAGAGTCTTAGGAGTTCACAGAGATAAAACTGTTTACAAACACTCTCACCTCCCAGCTCCCTTGGCAGCTGTAAGTCATCTGGGGTGAACTGGCTGTTTACTCTTCAGTCTGGAAATATAGATTCTGTGCCCCTGGGGGAGACAGGACCAAGCAAGTGTGACCACTGATTACTGGAAGGCATGTGATTTCTTGTGCAAAACAGACCTGTTAGAGAGAGGATGAAAACAGTGAGGGGGGGAGTTATTTCTGATATTTTTAAAATAAGCTTAGAGCAAATTCATACCGTCTGTAATCTCGTAATCCAGAGAAGTGGATGTTGGAGACAAGTAGGAATTCACTAATATATAAAAATGTGAGACAAAGTAAATAGTTTGTAAAAAAATAATAATAAAATAAAAAGAGTTCCCAATGGCTAGATAAGGAACCTCATTACCAAAGACATTGAAGGCAATAGGCTGTCTCCATGCAAAAGTCAACTCCTCACTACCACTCTGGGAACTGAATGTGTCTCCCCACTTTTGCTATGGTACCTTCTTCTTGTTTTCCTGTATCTTCCACTTGTGAGATTCTGCTTTCAAGGCACCTACACACCATCACCTCCTTTCTGGGACTCTTGTCACCCATGGTATGGTATTACTTCTAAAGCACCAGGAAGGATCGCAGTCATGTCTATGCTGCTTCAGGGCATGAAGATGGAAAAAAGAAACTTGGTTCAGAAGTCTCCTGAATCATGAGAATATATCACACTGCATGAAAGGAAATCTTGGGTTTGAGGGATGCCTCAGTAGATAGAGGCACATACTTGCCGGCCTGACAACCTGAGTTCTATCCCTGGGTTCCACAAGGTGACACGAGAGAACAGATTCCTGATAGTTATCCTTGGTCCTCTATATTCATCATGGCATGTATGTGCCTGCATTCAAGTGTGCACAGGCACACTTGTCATACACACACACACACACACACACACACACACACACACACACACACACCAGACACACTAATTATTAAATAAATTATTTAAAAAAATATCAGAACAAGGCTTGTTAAAAACTCATAACTCATGATTAAGACCATTAATTAGGAGTGTACATTCTTATAGAAATACTTTCACCATGGATCATCATTGACACCTTATCCAGTCAAAGTGGTCAGATTCCTTCATAGATATCATGGCTCAAGGGTTCCGTTATTCCCTGCATAATGCTTTCTTGTTCGGTACAACAATGTTCAGATGCTTAGCAGCATCACAGAACTTGCTAACTCTGGTCAGAATGTTCTGTCCAGCATTACCACCCCAATCCTACTTGAACATCAACAGATCTATTTAATTTTTGGTGCTCTCCTCTGCTTATACTTGATGTCATTGATGTATGATTAAAACGTAAAACAGGAATACCATACTACTAATTGTTGTTTTGCTTGGAACAGTTCATCAGGGAAAGCTCTCCTTACTGTACTCAAGAGAAACCCTACTGCTAGGCAGGCAGATCTGGAAGCCCTAAATGATGTCCTCTAGAGGGGCATTACAAAGCAAGTATACAGAAATTGAGCTCAGACATCAGACTAGCCATGTCAAAGCTATATACTTCATCACTCCCTAGTTTGAAGAAGTTATAAAAAAATCATCCGAATACTTATTTTCCTGACTGAAGGCAGGTGATAAAGTGGACATCATGCTGTGCTGATGGGATTAAACAAGTTAGTAAAATAAAAGGCTGAAACTTTGCTTGCCACAAAATATGCACATAATAAATACTATCTACTATATTATCTACTTCCCAGGTAATTGCAAAATTCCAAAGTTCTTTACATTTTGTCCACTTTTACTTCATCCAAGCACAGTGGTTATCTTCCCTCAGATGCTTTGTAAAAACTTCAGCTCTGACAAGAGGTATACTGGCTACAGTTTTGTGGTTGATACAGACAACTTTGTCCTGGATAATTTGGTGATTCAAATATGCAGTGTTCATGATAGCTGCCTTCCAAAGCTTAGGGATTTGCATGGCATTACCAACATAATCCTCCTCTGCGAACTGCAACACTCATTAGATGTGACTTTATTAGGTTATCTTCCAAATGTATATAAGAGAAATTAATTACCAGCTGCACAGTGGCATTTATAAATGAATAATGTATCATACAAAATCCTATCAAGCAATATATTTATCCCATAGATAGTGTCCTTGAAAGTTAAGAGAATGCTTTAGGTTTTAAAGGAGACATTTGAAAGAAAAACATACAAACAGTCATTGTACTCTTTTACGTAGAAACATTATTCAGTGGAGACTAAGACCAAGGTAGGCTGACAACACCAACCTAGATATTTATAACAGAAGCTGATCAAGAAAAATATATCAAAGAAGGAAGGACTTTTGTGATTCTTGGGGCAGAGATAGGGACATTTATCTCAGATGATACACTGTAATATGAGCAAGTCAATGCTTTTGAAGGCTTTGTCACCCAATAATTTTTGCAGTCATGGATGTTAGACAGTGAATGATGTTGAGGAGACTGTGTTCCCAGGCAACAAGGATGCTCTACTCTCATTACAGTGTGTGAACTAAGGGAAAAAACAAACGCCTAAAAGAGTAAGTTCTTAACAACAACAATAAAAATCTGTTCAATCTTTCTGTTGAATGGGTAGAACATATATGTTTCATATTAGACATTTAAATATGTTCCTTTACTCTGTGTGCCATTAAGGGGTCAGAATGTATCATTCTATATAGTCACTGGTTCTACCATGTAGGGTGAGGACTTCAGGCCAGAAGAACAAATACTTCCTTTCTAGTTACCTGAAATGATTTCCTTGACACTTTCGTTCTGTTACTCTTTCAATATCAGTTGGGTCAGGTTTATTTTATCAGGTGGCTGGGTACATCTCTTCTGTACATTCTGGCTTGCTGACTCTTTGTGGTCAACACAGTGAGGCACTGTGTTAGAAGTCTGCTGTAGCTAGAGTTGTTCTGCCTGGTCCACAGTCAGGACAAATCTCTCTCACCCGCCAGTCCCACAGCCGCTCAGACCCAACCAAGTAAACACAGAGACTTATATTGCTTACAAACTGTATGGCCGTTGCAGGCTTCTTGCTAACTGTTCTTATATCTTAAATTAATCCATTTCTATAAATCTATACCTTGCCACATGGCTCATGGCTTACTGGCATCTTCACATGCTGCTAGTCATGGTGGCGACTGGCAGTGTCTCTGACTCAGCCTTCCACTTCCCAGAATTATGCTCCTCCTTGTCCCGCCTATACTTCCTCCTGCCTGACAACTGGCCAATCAGTGTTTTATTTACCAACCAATCAGAGCAACACATTTGCCATACAGAACATCCCACAGCAGTCTGCCTGGCCTCCTGTTGATAACTACTATAATCCATGATCTGATGACTCATGTTTATAGTCCATTCCCTAAATTAAGCTTTGGATTTGGGTCCACCACTAGAGAAAATAATTGCACACATGCCTCAATGCAACAGGAAATGTTTTAGCTGTTATTAAGAAGACAATTTTCATTGCAAATGTCAACAAATTTGAACAGAACACAAAAAGAAAACTCTCCCCATACTTTCAAAAAAAGCTTGGTTATACCAGAGGCATAAATTTTCATTCCCAAGTTTTAGTTCTTAGAGCAATTATTTGAATGCACAATACATACTCAAGCTGCCTATCATAGACATCCAACTTGAGATTGCAGTTGTGAACTTTGGCTATATTGGAAATTAGTCACTTGAAATTATCTATAAATGTCCTCTGAAAATATGTTGTAAAATATTGCATTTAACAATTAACTAGCTCACCCACATTTTTCCTAAAATACAATATTGTAAATTTTGTATGACAGGAGTTGTTGATGTCCATGTAACATCTTCCAAAAGAAATGCTTTACATGGTGGGAGTTAGGTAATTAAATATGTAAAAGGAAATGGTTTAGTTATATAGGTAAGGGCACATTTATATCATTTGAGGTGTTTCTGTAGACAAAAGGAAAGTCTAGAGAAAAATGACACAGCTGGAAATTAGTGTTGGGGATTGTTATAGCTGGTAAGCAGGGATTGGGTTAGGGTCAACATCAGGCTAGACTAACATAGATTAAAGTGAAAAAACTGTGGCTTTATAAGACTCTCTCAGGATGTTCTGCTGATCCTGAAAACAAGATCTGTAAAGCATGACAAAATGCATGGTTTACAAGTGACTGTTACAATGTGGTTTCACTGTCAGATCTAAGTATTTCCAAATGTCTTCCTGGAATAGCCCAAAATTATGAACAGGGAATAGCTTATTGTCTTCTTTGATGAATCTTCTGGCCAATTAAAATATAATGAGGTAAAACATGTTTATGTGTGGCACAGCCACATCTGAATGGAATGACAGAAGTCATAAAGCCAGCCAGCTGCTTGACAAAGATCCAGCAAAGCTGAGCCACATTATGGCTGCCATGCCACCTTTGGTTTTCATCTCCACCTGTTACATACTTGGGCACTTTTAATATTTGTACAACTTGGGGATGTTGGGTTGATGGAAAATTCCTTATGAATCATTTATGCCTTCTCCCAGGAATGTTGCTTCTAAGCTTACCCAGGAAAGTCCTGAACATACTATCTACCCCCCCCCACCGCCACTTTGAGGAAGATATCTTTATCTACTTAAAAGTCTTTCATACGCCTTGCAGGTTGTGACACATAAAGAAAAAGCCAGAGGTCTCTTCATGAGGCTATGAGACATTCTTAAAACATCTGTCCCTCTACTTACACAGGAACAAGATATTCAAAACAAAGTAAATTCAAAAAGGTCAACAAGATCCAGTGGGCTAGAGGAGTTGGCCACAGTTCAGATTACAAGCCTCTTCCCACTGTACACTCAGACAATTACATGGCATACAACTCTGCCCTACATAGAGACATATTGATAAGTAAAGTATGGAGTGGAAAGATGATAAAGGTATGAGGTGTCAGGACGTCCCTCTCTTAGAAGTTAACTCATGTGGAGCCACTACAATGTAATATGACCAAGGAACAACAGAATGCCAGGGTTAGACATATAGACAAATTCTATAAGGATATAAATGTGAACATTGATTGTAATAACTGCAGCAGCTTTAGCCTGAGGATTTTTCCTGGGCACTCTGACCACTAAGAATTAATAATACATTGCTTGAGACATGGCAAAATGACCAGGGTGGTTGAAGAGTTTGTTTTGGTCTAGTGTCCTTGAAGCAACCAAAACAACCAGCCTGAGCACAGGCTGTCATATGCCTCTAGATTCTCAGAAATTGGGTCATTGGATTAATGAGTAATAATGATAACTCTGTTTATTAATGATGTCAAAATTTGAGGGGAAATGATAACTCTGTTCTGTCATAGTTTATTAATGATGACTAAAAGATGAGCAAAAGGAAGTGAAACACATGTCCAAAACCAAAAATGATATGGTCTATGTTTTGAAACATCATGAATGTATCCCTGCTAACTAAATTTTGTATAAATAAAGAAACACTCTGGCTGCTAGTCAGTCAGGCTGTAAGATTCTCCCGACCACCATGGCCAGGATCACTTCTTTCCCCACCTACTCCTTACATCCTCTGCAGGACCCATCCACCATTGGGGATGGCTCCGGGCATATGTGCAACTGGTTCCAGAATCCATGCATGATAAACTGTAATGCCAATTAATAATAATTTTAAACATGAGCACATCCAGTGGTGTGATGTTTCCTTCTAGAATCTAGATAATCCTGGGAAGTAAACATAAAATAACTGTGGATTTTTAAAGAGCTTCATAAATTGTAATGCCACATTTGTTGGCCACAGACCTCTGGGGCTATGAACCTTGATTTCAGCAGCACACTGCTCTAGATATGTTTATCCCTGGGTGTTGTGAGTATGCTGAACCAGCATCTAGGCTGGGGGCTGAACAAGTCCAAGACAGATGAGGTAGTCACAAGCAGATGAACGTGACTCTAACATTTGTTTAGAAAGTGGCCACGAAGGTAAGTTTCAGCTGTGTTGGTAAAGGGCTGAATAGTGAAGAGACAGCTATGAAATGCATTGAACCAGAGTTTTCCCTGACTTGGGAGGGTGCTATCTATTCCTTGCCTTGCCCCATTGTTACTTATTTACTCAGGAGTGTCTCTGGTACATGTTTAAATCATGTTCAAATAATATACCTAGTTATCTGAATAAGAGTACCTAACTCTTTTTTAAATTTATTTTAAAAAATTTTTTATTCTTGAGAATTTTATACAGATATACAATGAAATATGATCAGATCTATTTCTCTTTTCCCCATTCAGCCTTTCAGTCTTTTGTTTGGTTAGGTTTTGGATAGGTACAGTTGGTGCTGTCCTTGTGTGCATGAGTGTGGGGTCATCAACTAGAGCAAGGTAATTCTACCAGGGGACATATCATCCATAAAGAACTGATCCCCCCCCAACCTCCCTGCTCAGCACCTATCAGCTGCCATACCTCCCCAGTAAGCGTTGGGGCCTAATGATAATTTTTCTCATTTATGCAGGAAGTTTGACTGGTTTGATTTTGCACAGGTTTTATGCAGATAACCACAGCTGCTATGAGTTTGTGAGTGCAATAGTGAAGCCATGTCCAGAGGACAACATTTCACAACACTCTCTCCTTCTCCATCTCTTAAATCCCTCCAGTCTTCCTTCTGTGATGTCCCCTGAACCATTGTGGAGGGAGTTAAAATAGATGTCCTGTTTAAGACTGAACACTCAGTTTCTTATTCTCAGAAATTTATCCAGTTATGTATCTCTCAATTTACTGCATCCCAATGCAAACAGAAGTTTTCCAAATCGAGCTGAGAACATCCCAAGTCTATGAGTATATGTATAAACACTTACAAGGCAATTCGATAGTGTGGCCACTTAGCAAAGAAACAATAGCTGGTTCTACCCTACGTCTGGCCAGCAATCAGCTTTGAACATTATTACAGTATTAGAAACAAAATTTCCTCCTGTGGAAGCAGTCACAAATTTTTTTTAATTTTAATTTAAATGTTTATGTTCTTACTACTTTTTACCCCTCAACCAATGAAGGGCCAGTAAAATGAATGGCAAATAAAGAATTGTCTCTCCAGTTCTCCATTTGTTAATACAAACGCTGTTTTTAAGAAACTGTATAATTTGAAATCAAATTTAGCATAGATTATATGATAAATATATGTGTTTGAGTGATCTCATGGGAAAACTTTCATTGACTGATGAATCAGACATGTGTGTATATTTTCAGACTCTCTGAAGCTTCAGTTCTTTGAGAAATGAATGCAGTTAGCTCTTTGAAATTACTAACATGATAAATATATGTATTTCTTTAATGTTATGACCTATAAATTTTTGGATGTTAAAAATGGTTCTATATTTAACTACTGAAAATACAATTTTATAATGAAAAAAAAATAGACCAAAAAAGATTCAAACCAAAATAAACAACTATTTCATAAAAGAATAGACACATAATCTTTAACAAGTTGCACAGGACCTTTTAGCAAATTGGTTTATGGACCAATTGTACCAGTGCAGAGGCAGTGGATGCCAGATTCTCTCATGCTCAGTCTGCAGGGTAGATTCTACCCTCTATCATAATGGCTATGGCAGTGTTTTGCCTGTAGCTCTGTAAAAAAACACAGCTTCAGAACTTTCACCCCCAGAACCGAGACATCAAGTTCTGCTGTTAAAGCACACTTGTCTTGTGGCTTTTTGCCTTCTTTCCTCCCTCCCTTCTCTCTCCTCCCCCACGTCCTTTCTTCTCATGCCATTCCAAGCTGACCAATATAACTATTCAATATGACCTTCCCTTAGAACATGTCAAGATCTGCAAGTCCAGTATAATAGAAAGTAAAATGGATAAAACTAATAAGTAAACAAGGTTTAACTGATGTTTTATATTTTCCTGGACTGACCTGCCACATCATTAGTGGAGATGCACAAATCTGGGTAGTTCTCCCTTCCATAAGTCAGTTTTTCAGAAAATCCAGAGATGTCTTTTAAGAAACAAATTTATTTGAAAGATATTAATTCTTACATTTTCTTTTTCTTGTGTATTCCTTTTGTGATTGTTCAATTTTTTTTTCAGACATCTCATACCATCACTCACTATTAAGGTCTGTATTTTCTCTTTTCTTTTATAAAAATATAACAAGTGTGTATGTTTTATCCTGAATAATGTAACTTCAGAGTCTGTGTATATTTAAAAGACTAAATTTATAGCTCCTACTGAGCCTCAAGATTGTCTTTATATTTTCTATAATTAACTGAATTAATAAATTGTATATATTTTCTGTTGAAATACTTGATGAATGATTTAAAAAGACATGCATTTTAACTTTTCACCAATTAGTCACACAAGGAAATACTAACATGCAAAAAGTTTACACTAAAGAATTTTATTTGCTTATCTTTTGTTTTCCTATCTGTTGAAAACGTGCAAACACCATTGATATGGGCTCTACACTCTTACAAGGCATAGCTGAGAGAATTATTTCCCAAAAAATGTAATTTACCCTTCTTTATTTGATGTAAGGCCAAGATGGACACATCTTCAAGAAGTCACTGTGTGGGATTATTATTATATCTATATACAAAATAGGAACTAATATCCAGAATTTGAAAGAATTGTAGAAATTAAATACCTAGGAAATAAAATTGGCAGTTCAACAATGAATGGGAAAATGAACGGAATAGCCAGTTTAAAAAAGAAAATACAAATAACTAATAGCTATTTTTAAAGGTGTTCAATATTCCTAGCCATTAGGAAAATACAAATTGAAACTATCTGAGATACCGCCTCACCCCAGTCAGAAAGCTTTTGTTAACAAATCTGACAACAGATATTGGAGATGTGAAGAATGAAGAACCCTTATTCGCTGTTGGTGAAGGTGAAAAGTAATACAGCCATTAGAGCAGCCATTTTGAAGATTTCTCGAAACAATTAAAAGTAAATCTGTCTTATACATGACTGACTAGTTGTTTCACTCCTGAGCATATGTCCAGAGAACTCCATTTCCTGACATGAAGATATTTATACACCTGAATTTACTGCTGCTTAAATAACTAGAGCCAAGAATTGGGACCATATAGTTGTTCATGAGCAGATGAATGGATAATACAAATGGGGTATAATGTAGATAGATAGATAGATAGATAGATAGATAGATAGATAGATAGATAGATAGATAGACACAGAGACAGAAAGACAGTTAACTATTCAGTGCTAAAGGTAAATGAAGTTCAAAATTTTATAGGGAAATGAGTAGGCTTAGAATATATAATGTTAAGTAGAGTTTAACAATTTTAGAAAGAAAAAGAATGCATGTTCTCTCTGATGTGCAGAATCTAGCCAATAATAATATATGTTAAGAAATATACATGTAGGTACAATATAACATGAAGAAAACAGAACATGAAAATTACACATAAGGGGGTAAGGGAGAATTGAATGCAGGCAATGTACATGAGTTACGAGAAAGGACATAAAGATAATTGTTTTCTAGTTGTAATCACGTCACAGACATTTTTAGCATTGGTGGTGGATAAGTTCATAAAATATATTTGATACTGAAAGTGTAAAATTTGATGTGACATTCCACAGCTTTCATTCAAAATTCCTATTCTAAATGTATAGAAATTCATTGTATTACATAGACTTTGTATTTGATTACTGTTGGTGTATGACAGGTGTATTTATTGGACAGTTTTAAAAATAAAGTTTATTTTAAAAAAGGAAATAAATACTACTAACTGCTATGCAGGACAAAAGTGACCCTTTAAACACTGTTGGTAGGAATTAAACCAGTCTAGCCAATATGTAAATTAATGTGGAGGTTGCTCAAAAAACTAATATTGACTTATATTAGTTTTTTGAGCAACCTTTTTCAAGGCAGTTTAAATTTGCTTTTCTCTGATGGTTAGGTTAAGTCTAACATTTTTTTCATATGTTTATTGGTCATCTGAACTTCATCTTTTGAAAATGGTATGTTTACTTGATTACCCCTTTATTAACTGTTGCTTTTACACCTTGAGATTTAATTTTTTAGTTCTTTGTATGTTTTACTTATTAATCCTCAAGCAAATGTATAGGTAACAAAGACTTTTCTTGCATTGTGTGGGTTATTTCTTCATTCAATCAATTTGCAATGAAGAAGATTCTTCATTTTCTGAGATCTCATTTGTTAACTGTTGATATAATTTTGGGGGGTGACTAAAATCCTAATCAAGGCATCCTTGCTGATGTCTGTATCTGAAATGTCACCCTTTGCTCTACTGATTTCAGAGTTTCAGAAATGATATCAAGGCCTTTCATCTGTGCAGTGTTGAATTTTTTAATGGTGTGATAGTGTGAGATCTGGTTTCTAATTGTGAATATCCAGTTTTCCCTGTACCATTTGTTGAAGAGGCTATTTTTTTCCAGTTTATATTCTGGATTTTTTTTTTCAGAAAAGCAGATGACTAGATGCATAGGTTTCTATCTGGGTCCCCTGTTCTATTTTGTTGATCCACGTGCCTCTATTAGTGCCAGTGTCATGCTGTTCTTACTATGACACTGTAGTAGAACTTGAAATCATGTATGGTGATACCTCAAGTATTATTCTTTTGCTCAGGATACATTTGACTAGCTTGGATCCATATGATTTTTAAGGTTATTTTTCTGCTTCTGTGAATATCACCGATAATTTGATGGCTATTGCATGAATGTGTAAATTGCTTTTAGTAGTACAGCAAATTTCACAACACTAATTCTACCAAGTCTTGGGTATGAGAAGTCTTTCTACTTCTAATATTTTCTTTAATGTCTCTTTTTGGTGTTTGAAAATTTTTATGTTAGAGTTTTTCAATTCTAAGTTAAATTTATTTGAAGATTTTTTTTGTCCGGAGGTGATTGTGAATGAGGTTGTCTTCTTGATTTTTTTCTCAGCATGTTTTCTATTTGTGTATCTGGAAGGTATTGATTTTTGTATGTTAAGTTTGTATTCTGTCACATTTCAAAAGCATTTATTAGTTCTAAGAATTTTCTAGTAGAGTCTTATGGTCTCTTGTGTATAGAATCAAGTCATCAGCTTATTAGCATACATTTTTCTTCATTTTTCATTTGTATTTTCTTTACTCCTCATGTCTTGTTCCTCTAGCTAACAGTTCAAGTACAGTATTAAATACGAGTGCAAAAACTGAACACCATTGTCTTAATCTTGTTTTTAGTGGAACTACACTGGATTCTTCACTGTTTAACATAATGTTGCCTTTATATTCATCATAGGTAGCATTTAGTATATTAACTATACTCACCTTTTCCTAGGTTCTTTATAATCTTTTATCATAAATGGAAGTTAGATTTTGTCAAAAGGGTTTTCTATATTTATTGAAATTATTATGTGATTTCTATCTTTGAATATATTCATGTGATAGATCCCATTTATTGGTTATCACGTGTTGTACTGTCTCTGCATTTCAGGAAGAAAGCAAACTTGATGCGGGTGAAGGATCTTTCAGACATTTTCTTCTACAGCACTACAGGAAAGAATAAACTATGCTAGGACAGCAGTTAAGCAAGTGAGGAAATAGAAAACACAAAGCACAACAAAATCAATACTGTGACAGGAATCAATACACAGCTTTCAATAGTAACTCTGAATATTAATGGTCTCAATTACCCCATAAAAAGATACATTACCATGTTGGATTAGTAATGTGTGTTCATAAACTGTCCCTTCCCACCAAAGACAGACACAAACTTAGGGTGACATGATTGAAAGTGATATTCCAAGAAAATATCACTGTTTAAATGTCTAAAGAAATAGACTTTATATCAAAATACTTCAGGAAGAATGAAGAAGGTCATTTCACAATTATTAATAGAGCAACCCATGAAGTAGATATTATAATTTCAAACACATGCTTAGTACATGCTAATGCACATAATTTCATAAACAAATATTACTTCATCACAGATCATGTAGACCTAACAGACATCTACAGATTTTTCTATCCCAACATTGCAGAATAAACTTTTTCTCAGCAACTTATAGAACTTTATCTAAAACACATCATAAAAGAGGACACAAAGTAAGTCTCTTTAACTATAGAAAAAAAGAAATAATTTATTTTCTCTGATCTTATCATAATCAAATGCAGTTAAAAATCAACAAATCAACAGCAATACAAAGTACAAAACATATATAAATGCATGAAAATTGAACAACACACATTGAAACACAGTTAGTCTTTACATTTTTCTAGTAACAGAGCCCATATAGCAATATATGACTAACAATCTTTAGATAAACTAACTAAAAGAGAGAGAGAGAGAGAGAGAGAGAGAGAGAGAGAGAGAGAGAGAGAGAGAACACACATTAACTAATTCCATGACAAAAGGAAAGAGATTATAACAAATACCCATTAGATTCAGAAAATCATTAGAACATGTCTTGGAAATGTATATTCCTTTAACTTGGATAACCTAAAAGAAATGACTGATTTATAGACACATATGATCTACCAAAATTTTATTGAGAATGGAATACAAGGTAGACATATCTGTAAGAAGAAAATATCTGTAAAAAATGTCCCAACTGAAAGAGTCCAGGAACAGCTGGAAAACAGCTGTGTTCTACCAGGCCTTTAAAAAAATACAGGTACCAGTGCTTTTCAAACTAGTCCATAAAGTTCAAAACAAAAGGACCCAAATAAATGCTTTTGATGAAGTCAATATAATGCTGAGACTCAACCCAGAGAAGGATATATATTGCAACAAGAGAATTATCTACCCATTTCCTTGATGACTATAGATACAAACATTTTTGATGAAACACCTGCAAATCAAATTGCAGAACACAAGAAAAAATATTCAATTGTTTTATTATGTTAACATGAAGTTCTTTTATATTCACATGAGGTAACATGCTCTTCCTAGACTTTTCTTTCAGAATTCTAGATTTTGCAATGATATAGCTGACCTGTATTATTTATGATCAGCAAAATGACATTTTTAATGCCAAGTTAAGTCTAATAAATGAAATTCTAACCTCTCCTAGGCCTTTGAAATTCAACATTGTGAACATGTTATTTATGAATAGAATATCCATCTCTACCCCCTTCAACCCCTTCCACATCTTCCCCCACTCCTTAAATTAGTGCCCTCTTTTCCTGTGATAATTATTGTAACATGCATATTCATAAATATATAAATATTGCCTCCTGAGTCCATTTTTGTTGCTTGTGTATATGATTTCAAGGCTGATCACTTTCTATTGGTTAACCAATTAGGGGGATCATCCTTGAGATAGGCTAATTCTCCCTTTCTTAGAAGTCATTAGTTACCCATAATTCTTTGTCTGTAGGTGGTATGAAGTGAGATCTCCCCCTTCAATATTAGCATCTCTATTGATATTGTCACTGATCAGGTCTTATTTATACAATGGATCATAAATAAGGAAATGCCTATGAGTTCTATATAAATGAATATAGTTGGAAATTAGTGTAGGAATGTGGAAAAGGGTGGGAACACCCAAGGAAGCAGCCTTGTTAGTCACTCTTTCAAGACCTTCTATGATCATGAAATTTAAATTCATTGTTGATACTGCTCAGTTTGTGTTTCCTGACCAATGATAGGATGGGATGTACATTTGCTGAATTAGTAAAGCACAGAGCCATATTATAGTTGGCCTTCTCTTTCTGAATGAATGAGCCAGTGATACAAAGACCGTTCCACCTGTTTTCAGGACAGCTTGTCAGATTCACTCTGGTTGACCTCGTAGGACTTTAACACACATCAACATGCTGTGCCCTCCTGCACTTATTTATCCTGGACATTTTAATCCTTTGCAAGATAATATGTAAGTGGTTCAGGGGAAGAAAAGAAAAGAAATCAGCAACACTTGACTAGCTGTTTAGAAGAGGCCACATTAGGGGCTTTGCATGCAGGCCAGTAATATGATACTTACCTGGTACATGTGACTTCCCGGTTTAACCTCTTTCACTGAAAAGACAAAAATGGAGGTCAAATTAATCTGTGTGTATCAAATTGTAATCTAGAAATTAGTAAATTGCCTAAAAAATTATATGATTTAACTGTTTTAAACTTAAACTTAAATTATTTAAACTTTTTAAATGCATGTGAAGTTGAGCTTAATTATAAAGTCAATATTTCTGCACATTGAATTCTGATTATGAATATTAGACCTACACTGTATATGTAAAAATAGGATAAAATTACCAAGAAATTTTTCATGGAGTGAGAATTCTGATAAACTTTATCTTATGTTTGATTTGTACGTGTACAAAATTTATCCACATTGTAAATGTATGACATTTATAACTATAAATTAAATGATAGTCTTAAATATACAAAATAAGAAGAAAATCATGGTGTATATTGTGTCAAACAACAGTAGCATACATGATAAATCTCATAGAGATATAAATTTATGGACCAGTATCCATTCAGTCATAATTTGATCCTAACATTCTTCTGTCTCTGTTTTTTTTTTTTTTTAAATTTCATGGATTTCTTCTACTTGCTTACCCTTTAACTATGAGATCTATTTAATTGAGAATCCTATGGAAATCTCTGATCAAATGTTTTATTAGTAAATGAGATTTAGATGGTGGATGCCAAGGGTGGTACCAAACACATAGTGACATACTTGAAACAATCAGGCAAACACAGACAACTATTTCAAGGAATGGGTCAAGAATGGATGGGCATACCTAGCTGTAGCCCCAGCCTTTCCACAGCTACCTCTGTGTCCCTCCAAGGGTCTCCTACTTACTGAAAAGTGTCCAATTCTTTTGTTCTTCTGGTTGTTTTCTTGAAGGAAAGGAGTTATTTAACTTCTGTATTCTTGAACTTTCATGTGCATACTTCCATGCTACAATACCACTGATCTCAAACCTCCTGTGTGCAATTGAGTGAGAAGACATGGTCCAGCCATTTGTCAGTGACTTCGGTGACTTTTCTCTCAGCGTCTTAGCATTTGCTGCACCCAAATAAACAGATGGCTTTTGTCCTCTCAAAAGAAATGACAGTGTCAACTTCACACTCATTTCATGATGGAAAATCTTTGCCATCATAGTTTTCACATGAAAGATATATTTGCTACTTCTCAAATGTCAAGTCTAATAGAAAAGGGATAAAAATGATACATTTCTTTGTAGCCACCAACCCTTTAAGGTTATGACAGGATGTGACATACCTATTTATCATGATAAAGTAAGCGCTTTTACTGGTGTCTTGAATTTTTTAACATTTTCAAGTTCTGTATAGTGTCCGAATTTATTCAGAAGGATACAAACTTTTGTAGCATGGATCCTGTCAGGTCTCACGTATAATCAATTATACTGTCACTACTGATCTATCAAATATTAAATATGTTACTATAACTATCATTAGATATTTATGAATCAAGTTTTTTATTATAAAGCTATATTAATCCAATTTGATACTTTAAAAGTGAAAATAAAACTAAGCTTTCAAAATAATGTTACAATATTTTACTAGGGAATCCAAAATGGTATCCATATATTTTTTCTAAAATATAGCTATTACAACTGTTTATCTATACAAATCTAATTTATACAAAACCTGATGCCGATTTTTTTAATGGCTAAAAGCAGACAAGCTGAGTACCTAACAGCCAACCAGTAAAATAAGGAGGAAGCTGATGTAAAGGAGCTTTTGGTGCAGTTTGTGCTACATTGTACTTACTCTTTTCTAGTTGTCTTCATCCTAGTCTTCCCTGTAAAAGGCAAAGACATAAATAATTATTAGCCTTTTTTTGAGTCATTTTCAACTTTTCTAAGCACTTCTGCAGTTAAAAATAATAACAAATGTTCCCCTCATGATATAACAAAGACATTCCTAGTTGATGAAAATATTTATGATTTAATTTCTCTGCCTTTGCCACCTAAAATTTTTAAACATGTCTTGCAAATTGTTTTAAATATAAAATAATTAATCAAGCACGTATTCTTTTCATGTGTTTGCGTGTGCACGTGAATTTTAATCAATGTATCAAATATATCTTTGCTTAAAATTTTAGTTAAAAGTATTTTTCTGTCCACTGGTCCTGTGAATCCACATTGGGTCACTACCTCTCCTTTTTATCCTGCCCAGTTTCTCATGTGTTCCAGCAAGAATAGCCAAATGAGGAGCATGGAAATTACCCCAATGTACAAGCCAGTATGCTTCTTATATGCGGTACACAGAAGTGTGAATAATCACTGGACCTACCTCCACCATCAGCAGCACCCTGGGGGCTCCACTTCCTCAGCAGTGGGAAGTTGCTCTCTCTTGGGCTTTCATCTTGGAATGCGCACCTGAGAGCATATTTGCCCAAAAGTGCCATTTTGATAGTCACAAAGTTACTTGAAAGAAAATTGTGGTTTAGATTACTCGTCTGAGGACAAAACACAAGCATATGTGTGTTTAATTCTACATAAAACACATGCCTTTTGTACATAAACAGGGTTAAACACAAATGATACTGTGGTTCCATTTAAACTGTGAACACTGGCAATGCTGTGGATAGTCTTTGGTGTATGTAGAGCTCTGCAGCCATCAGCCCTCCCCAGAACATATGTGGCTTTGTTTATCACATTGAGGAGCCAGAGAAAAATGCTTCTCTAAGTCACTATAAGTTGAATGGAATAAGGTATTAAATATCTATTCTTTCTACTCTTTGTCTTTTGGGTTTCTTTTTATGAGACAAGTGCTTTATTCCAAGCAGCAGTGTGGGCTTACCAACCCAGTACATGTTCTAAGTACTTGGAGGTGAATAATAGAGCCACCAATTAGTAGCAAGAACAATAAAACAAAGGAAAACTAATGATTAGATTGTGTAAATTTTTGGGTCTTAAATTGGAGGAGGCACTTTTTTGTTATCTTAATTGTAAGACCAAGCTATTGCATTTCCATGAAAATAATAATCATTGGTTAATTTATTGAGGAGTTGTGGCACTTATTTTATGTATAATACGTTATTCAACACAGTCCTTGTACTTAGTTAACAGTGTGTATAAGTTGTTGTATAACTTGCTCAAGAGGAAGGACAGCAGAGACACTGGAAATCCAGGCTCCAGCTAAAGTCCTAAAGTCCTGGAGGACACTTCACTTCAGATACCCTCAAGCCTAACAATGATGCATCTCACAGCAACCACAGTGGTCAGCAGCTGGGCAGCAGGATGCTGGCTGGAGACCAGTTACAGTGACTGCTTTTATTCTCTTCTGAAGCTTTTTTCCCACATCACTTTGACTTTTACTACAGTTGTACTTCTCTTTCCTTTTTCCTTTGTTGCTGTGTTTTACCTGTGTTAAGTTGTTGTGAATTTCATGTTTCACAAAACTTGTAAGGATAAGATTTTACACAAACTACATCACTTGGTTATACCTTCTAACATCTGTGTTTTCTATTTTTCTTTCATTAAAAATAGATTAGTTTCATACAATACTTTCTGATTACTGTTTTCACTCCATGAACCCTTATAAGATCCTCCCCACTTTCCCTCCCATCCAAATCCATACTCTGTTTGTCTCTCCTTAGAAAACAAATGGAAATCTCATCTATTTCTCCTTCCCAGGGCAATTCATGCATCCGTTTTAGGGTCCTCCTTGTTATCTAGCTTCTCTGGAACTGTGGGTTGTAGTCTGGTTATCCTTTGCTTTATATCTAGTATCCACTTATGAGTGAATACATACCATGTTTGTCTTTCTGAGTCTGGGTTACCTCACTCAGGATGATAGTTTCTAGTTCTTTCCATTTGCTTGCAAATTTCATGATGTTATTGTTTTTTATTGCTGAGTAGTACTCCATTGTGTATTATGCACCATATTTTCTTTACCCATTCTTCAGTTGAGGGGCATCTAGGTTGTTTCCAGTTTCTTGTTATTATGAATAATGCTGCTTGAACATAGTTGAGCAAGTGTTCTTGTGGTATGATTGAGCAAGTGTTCTTGTGGGTGGGTGGTACGTAGAGTGAGTAGAAAATTTCTTAATAAAGAAAAATGAAAAAAAAAGCACTGTCTTAATTAGGGTTTTTATTGCTGCAAAGAAATACTCTGATCACAGCAATTCTTTTTTTTTTTTTTTTCCAAGACAGGGTTTCTCTGTGTAGCTTTGTGACTTTCCTGGATCTTGCTCTGTAGACCAGGCTGGCCTCGAAATTACAGAGATCTACCTGCCTCTGCCTCCCAAGTGCTGGTATTAATAAGGTATGTGCCACCAACGCCCGGCCACAGCAACTCTTAGAGATGAAAATATTTAATTGGGGCTGGCTTGTATTTTCAGAGGTTCAGTCCATTATCATTGTGGTGGGGAGCATGGTGGCATGCAGGCCGATCATGGCAACTCTTTATAAAGGAAAATGTTTAATTGGGGGCTTGCTAACAGTTTCTGAGGCTTAGTCCATTATCATCATGGTGGGGAGCATGGCGCACACAGATAGGCATGGTGCTAATGTGGTAGCTGGAAACTTTACATCCTGATCCACAGGCAGAGAGAGACCAAACCTGGCATGGGCTTTGGAAACCTCAAAGCCCATCCCCAGTGACACACTTCCTCCGACAAGCCCGTACGGCCTAATCCTTCTAATCATACCCAAGAGTTCTATTTCCTGATGACGAAGCACTCCAAGTACTCAAATATATACGTTTATCACTCTTTGATGGTCAATATGTGGTTTAAACTGTAGTTGTGTTTCTTTTATGAACTTGGTTGCTCTTGTGTTTGAGGCATAGATGTTTAGAATTGCAAAATCCTCTTGGTGAATTTTTCCTTTGATAAATCAATAGTGTCTTTCCTTATCTCTTCAAATTAGTTTTGGTTTGAAGTCTATTCTCTCAGATATTAAAATGACTACACTTGCTTGCTTCTTGGAACCAATTTCTTGAAAGATCTTTTTCTATCCTTTTACTGTGAGTTGATATCTACCTTTGATGTTAAGGTATGTTTCTTGCACATACCTTAGCACAAGGATAGACCCTGTTTTCAATTTCAATCTTTTAGTATGTGTCTTTTTATTAGGGAATTAAGACCATTAATGTTCAGAGTTAGCAATGAGCAGTATTTGTTGATTATTGATATTTTGTTGTGGTATGGGTATAATTCTCACACTTTGAATTTGCAGGTCTTATATTAT